>NC_047165.1:2108178-2348178 GCF_009819705.1 Hippoglossus hippoglossus
TCAAAATATGAGAATGATTTTAGAAATGCTGCAAAAAAAAAGCCACCAGAAACTTACTGAAGAGAGACGTGATCTTAAACCTTTGAATCACCGACATTAGCAAACAGGACTAACAACAGAACAATAAGGTGGATAGAAATGTGCCTGCAGGCGTTTAGAGCCAGTGGTTGACATTCAAGCCGTTCACGTCCTGCAATCGTCCACATCATCACACGGGCGAGTCAAAGTGGCAAGTGGCTCTTCCCAGTGTGAAGGCATTGACAGTCTGTTCCGTCCCTCTCTCAGATACTGAACAGTATAGGCCGCATGTGCAAAGTACATTAAGCCCTTGCTGGATCCCTCCTCGTGCCATTCTCCTCTCGTCGACTCGCAGACACAAAGGCAGATTAAAGGAACGCGCGCCATAAAAAAAAAAAAACCCCTGTGTCAATCTTATCGGCTTCGAGTGCAATTTTTAAACATATGTTAATCTGGGGGAGCTAAAACTCATTCTCTCCTCTCTCTCCTCACTGCTTGTTTATCTCTTATCAAATGCGCAGTAGGTGAGGGGCAGCTCGGCGGCGCGGCTAAGTGCCATTATTTGGATAATTGCGTCCATTGTTACAGGTTATATAGCTATTTGAAATGGGAGGTGTGTGTAAATAGGTGCAGAGGCCAGGTAGGGGGTGGCTGAGATGTATTCAAACAGGGGAAACGGGGATTTTCTCCAAAGGCTACATGATGCATTTGAATGCTTAGAGCTGAATTTTCAATAAGGAGAGTTTGATACGTTTTTTCTGCGCAACAATAGCTTTAGAAACACAACAATGCCAAGGTCAGACGCATTTCATGTATCAGTGGAAACACAGAAATGATGAATGGTATCTTAACTCTACTGAACATCTGAATAGAAATAAAATATTTACGACACCATTAAATAAAATAAGCTCTGCGATCTTTTCTTTGAGCACTGTGTAAGAAGGTTGGATAGATACTTTAAAAAGTTTCACAACTTTCTGTAAAGACACACGTAAATACAAATATTCTTCTCATTATGAATGATATATATGTAATGAATACTCAGCTTCTGTTTAATGTGCTGATAATCTTCCCATAAAATCCATAAACTCTGGTATGTAAAGTCGGTTGCCGGACGTGAATGTTCTCCTAATGTTGCGTGTGTGAAGGACAGTGCTCCCGGTGGTGCAAGAATAACAAGTTCATTAGTCGAGGGGGGGCGTCGCAGGAATTCAAATTCCCCCCCGACTCGGGCCTGGCCTCTGATTGGCTGGCTGCGTCAGCATGGCGAGACTCATTAGAGCCCAGCAGTAATTAAGAGTTGTTAGAAAGTGAATTCTCCAACCGCAGATTAGAAAATTAAACTATTTACTGATTACATATTAATAGAAGACAACAATGGCGCTTGCCATAAGCTTGGAAGGCAACCAAGGAATAAATCTGTGTACTTAATTACCATAAACAATGGGGGCATAGAAATGGAGTTTTATGCACACTCCCTCCTGTAATGTGTCTGATATCAGAAGACACTTGACAATTCTTGTTCAATTATCTCTATTATTTAATGTGCTGTGAACTGCCTCTGAGTAAATAAATTAACCACCCCAATTACTTTGGATTCATCTGGGGAGGGCCGTGGCGTAATAGAAAATGCTGCAGAAAGCTGCATTGTGCCCAAACCAAGGGAGAGAGGGGGGCGGGTGGGAAAGTGGAGGGAGACAAGGGAGAGCGAGGGGGGAGAGAAGGGAGGGAGACGGAGAGATTCACAGGGATAAAAGGGAAGAGGGGAAATAAAAAGAGATGCAGAGAAGCAGAGAGGATCGAGAAAGACACAGTGAGGCGTAAAAGGAAAGAGGAAACAAAAGTGAGGAGAGAAAGTGGCGGGATAAGTTACTTAAAAGAAGGAGAATAAATACATAAGATGATTAAAGACCTGATTCCTTGAGGGAAACAAAGACCAGAGTAAATAGAGATGGGGGGGGGGGGGGGGAGGAAAGGTTGCAAAAGCATGTGATGTGAAAGAGAAGGCGTGTTGAGGACCAGCAGAGCACAGTGGATCTTCCCAGGCTTTCTGCTGGTGGAGCAGAGAGATGAACAATCAGTCATGGGTCAGTCGGTCTGTCTGTTCACATCTGCCCATGAGTCCTGCAGCGCTGTGCACGACCACAGCACCACAGCAACACTGAGTTCACCCAAACATACCTCAACAGGTCGGGATCATATGATCGTATGCACCTCTACCCGGCTCAGGAGAGTCTGCACACGGTTCTGGGTCGGAGCTACACATTCACTTTATTAAAAACATGGCTAAATCTGTTAATATGGGTCAGTGAAGCACACAAATCTAAAAATAAATTAAACCTCTTGAAGCTTATCTTATTATCTACATCTGAGATCACAGCTTTATTAAAAAAAACTGGAAGTTTGAGTCACATTTTACTTCCTTTTCTTTAGAAAGTTGTCACAGAGAAGATCCACTTGTAGATGTTCTCATGTCAAATAAGACAGTAGCTTGGGTGAGAGGTTCTGAGTGTGTTTATTTTAACTTCAGTCAGAAGTGATGACGCATCAGTGAAACTCAGGCTGCTCTCTGAAGAACTGCGTTTGTTTATGAACCAGGGCGCCAACAAAAAGAAACCTGCATGCTCAATCAAATTTCCTCTGACACATCGTGGTTGCACGAGACAGACGGTGGATAGTGAGAGTGTCAGAACATCACAGTTGAGTTGAAACACGCCTGTTTTCTGCTGAATTGTGAAACTTGTAGACAAAGCAGCACCAGATCTGAGAAGCAGGTAAAGACTTCTGAGCAGTTTGCTGTTGGGAACATTACTATTTAAAAAACATCGGGAAATAAAATGACCTCCAGTCAACACGAGGATGGCAAAGTAAAGGGGAAAAATAAATAGCTGGTGGTCATTTCTCACCATGTCCCCTAGTATAAAGTACAGGCACCAGTCAGATGTGATGGATCAATACTGGAACAGCCAATCAGACACAACTTCAATCAGACATCCAGGGTTCAGAGGAAATAAATATCTCTCATCTATGACAGCGTACAGAAAGGTGACCTCAGCCACGGAGGTGATAAAGGTTACTCTAGTGACCACCTGTCACTGGCACATCTCGCTCTGATGCCTCCAGACCTCGAGGCCTAAAGGGCTCAATCCATAAAGTATTGGACGAGTCTCTGGGACAAGTGCTGCAAAAGGAGATACAGAGAGACTTTCAGGAAGTGAGAAATGTGCTCGACATCACGAGGCACAAACTGCCAGTGCCCCAGTGGGAGTAGTTCCAGTTTGAGGGTTTTATAAATACTGATATTTAAGTGGTAAACACATTCAACACACACTATATAACCCACAAAGAATACATGTTATGCTACACACCCCAGAAGTCATTGTGTTGACTTGTGTTGATGTGGAAACCACATTTTCTCAATTTCATTCCTCACTCCTTCACAACACAAAGGACTGAGGTGAATGTCTTTTTGTGATATCGTGTATTTTGTCCTCACCTTCGCTGTTGTCACCCTCTTCCTTTTCAGGTGAATCACATTTTTCTTGGAACCACAGGTGTATAAATATATATATATATATGGGAAGAGAAATCTTTATGGTAGAAAGTGTTTGGAGGTAAATAGCCTGGCGTCTTGCTGGCTAGCACCGGCTTTATCAGTGGGTGAAGAAGAAGGAGTAAAAAAAACAGCCCTTCAGATTGACACAATGCCATGTGCTCCGACAGGGGGAGAGGGCACAGAGGCAGGGAGGGAGGCAACAACAACAACAACAAAAAAAAAGACAGGAAAGCGAACACAACAAACAGAGGAGAGATAGTCTCGATATCAGCACCCAAATGGGATGGAGGAGGTGAGCGCAAATCCCACCGCCCCAGTTCTCTTTTCTAAAAAAACCTCCATATCCTCCCCTGTGTTGCTCTTTCAGGATTTTGGGGGATAAATCCGCCGCGTTAGGTGCTGATATATCAGAAAGAGCATGACAGCTGCTGCTAAATTACTACAGCAAATACTGCACCTACACTTTCGGGACATTTGCAAACATTTAACACTTCTTGGGACCATGGATTTTCTTTTTTTTCCTTTTTTCGACAGCATTCTTGGGTGAGGAACGGGATGCTATTCTCCAATTTCAGTTAGGGACTTAACGGAGCCAAGGCCCCTCTTTTTGGCTCGGCACTCTGTCTCATGTCTTAACAAGGCTTTACCCGCAGCCAAATCTTAAATAAAAACCTTCCGAATCCGGCTCTGCACGCCAAACCAGATTGCACTCTGTATGCACGGGTGTGTAAGCGTTTGTGTGTGTCTGTTGTGGATTTGTGAACTGTGTCAGTGCTCATGTTGTGTTGCCTCATTTTTTTTTTTTTTAAACATTTCTTTGCTTCTCCCTCTCCTCCCTTTAACTCACCCCCGTCTTTCCTTATACAGCATATCAATGAAGGCCAGATATGTACTAGGGGAAGGAGGGTGTGTGTGAGTGTGTGTGTGTGTGTGTGTGTAGCTGTGCATGGCTGAGCGCACTGTTCAATAGTGTGGAGGTTGGCTGGCTGGCTGGGGCCGCGGCTGGCAAACGGCTGCAGCGGAGACTTCAGCTGGGGCTCCGCTATCGCACCCAGTTATCGTTTCCCCCATGAAGGGCTCCCTTATCACCCCAGCCCAGAGAGGTCTCCCTTCTTCTCCCATCCCCGAGACACACTCCCCTCTACCACCCTCCCCACCCATCCTTCCCCTCCCTTCTCCACCTCCGCCTCCTCCCTTTACCACCCCCCCCACCCACCCTCCATCCCCTCCTTTCATATCCACCCAGCGCTCCGTCGCTCAACATTCAACCGAGAGGGAGGAAGGGAGCGAGAGAGAGGGGTGGTGGAGGGGGGGGGCTTCAAAGATTCTCTCTCTCTCTCTCTCTCTCTCTCTCTCTCACACAAACGCACACATAAACACGTACACACACAAACTCCCCAAGTGTACATGCGTGTGTATGTGCGTGCGTACGCTCAATTTGCCAAAACTGTTTTTCCAGTGTAATTGGGCTTGGGGTACCTGTGTCCATGAGATAGCGCAGCCTCTTCTCCACGCGAGCAGCTCGGGCGTCTATGTGCCTCTGCTCGCTCTCCAGTGCAGACAGCTCCCCAACCACATACTGACTGGTGTCTTTGAACGCCTTCTGTCAACCAGAGAGAGAGAGAGAGAGAGAGAGAGAGAGAGTGAGGGGGGGGGAGAGAGAGAGAGAGAGAGAACGGTTATGAGAGAAAAGGAGGAGTAGCGCGATATAGCATTAAACAGAGGAAAAAAGGGATGGAGGGATGAAACAGAATATTGGGAGTTGGGAGAATAGAGAAATACAGAGATGGAATGTGAAGCAAAAGGGTGATGGAGGTACTGAAGAAATAAAAGGATGAAAAACAAATGACAAGAGAAGAAGTGAAGCGGAGGAGGAGGAGGAGGAGGGTGAAAATGTCCAGAGCAAAAATCTTTCCCAACATAAGACAAAAAGAAAAAGAGTTTAATTTCAGGACGAGTGACACAAACAGTCGGAGACAAACTGTTGCTGCCTCTTGTTTTCTCACATCTTCAAAAACCACTTTATAGCTGCAGAGTTTTATTGTTTGTTTAAAGAGCAGCAAAGCTCTAAACCTGAGGAATGTGAATGGAGACATATACGTGTGAATATTCACGCAAAATTAAAACACCGGTTTCCTCCATCGCAGATTAAATCCAGTTTTTATTTAAGAATGTGTATATTTAATTGTTTAGGAATGTGTCATCTGTTCACTTCAATTATTTGCTGGTGTAATTAAGGAAATTAATAAATATGAATGCTCCAATATTCATAATAATAATAACAACAATGAAAGGAGGGAGGTAAAGATGCAGCAGTGACATCTTAACAAGTTACTTCACAGACATGAAGTGATCTCACTCACAGAACAGTGATGATCGATTAATCACTAAATAATAAGTTATGGTCCAAAGATCAGATTCATCTTATTGTCCATGTAAAACCTCCAATATTTAATCCAGAATCAATATTAACGGTTTCTCCAGCAGGCGATCATCAGTTTAGTGATTTTATGTTGAACAGCTAACTTCACATTTTCTAATAGTTGACTCATGTTGTGTGTGTTAAATGTCTCATTTAAGTGAGTCGTTCATTCAGCCGCTCCATTACTCAACATACCTGGACCCACATCACTCTGTAAAATAAGCACTTAATACACACTCCCCTCAGACCCCCGGTCACCTCTGTCTCTCGGCTACTTGCTATTCCCCGGAGATGCTCCTGTGAGTGAGGAAAATGTTTATTCAAATTCACCACTGAGGATGCATCCGAAAAATATCTCCATTTTACTGCTGATGCACTTCGTTTTTTCTTAATGGGAAGAGGAACTAGTGAGCAGGAGAAAGTTTTTATTCCACCCAGGCCAGCACTTTCCCCCTGTACTCTTTCCAGTGTGTGAGTGTGTGCATCTGTGCAACTCTGTGCACATGTGATTTGTGCAAGTGTGTGTATGTGTGCGCTGATTCCCAGCAGCCCCTCTGCTCCCCCCCCCCAGTCCTCCCCCTCCTTGCGCGCTCTCGCTCTATCACCATATTTTTCCTTGGCAAATCAATTTTACACATGATCAGCCCACTCCCCTTGCCGCGCTCAGCCCAGCCGTAATTAAGAGGAGGGAAATTACCATATATATTATATTAATGCAAACATCATTCAGCAGGTAATTCTTGGCTGATCGGGATAATGGAAAGGTTGAACACCCATTAACCCTGGGGCCCAGGCACTGGGAGGAGGAGGGTGTGTGTGAGAGTGTGTGTGCGCATGGGACCGGGGTGGAGGGTGCAGGGTCGAGGGTAGGAGATGGCTGCCTGGGAAGAGAGATTCACCCCTTGGTCTCCAGCAGAACACACACACACACACACACACTCACTGAAATAATAGCATTTATAGAGACACATGCTTTGTACGCACAAGTTCTAACATGGGCTGAGAAGAGGGTGTGAGTGTATGTGTGTGTGCACTTGAAGGACACGAAGGCACACAACTTACACACACACATACACCTCTAAATGGCAGAGCAGCAGATATCTACCATTGTTATAATTAAAATGGCAGCCTGTTAGATCAATACTTAGATGTCTCTGCAGAGAAGAGACGGAGAGTGTGAGCGTGTGAGAGGTGGACAAGGTGAAGAGGAGGAGGGAGATTGAAGAGTCGAGGGAGCAGGGAGACGAGTTCTCTGACAGATTTATCTAAGACAAGACGGCGGAGACAGAGCGAGCTGACGGGCAGGAAATAAAAAAGGCCAAGAAGGTGACGAGACCTTCTGACCCCTCCTAAACTCTCCTCGTTTATTTTTGCCAGTTTTCTAAAGACTTGATCATCTGTCAATTACACAGGCTTCATTAGGCCGAGGCTTCACGAAAAGGAGTTGTACTAGGATATCGAAGCAGAGACTTTGATGTCACATGTTGCAGTAGCACCCCCCCCTTCCTCCTGAACCAGTTGATACTGTGCTGGAAGTTGTCGATAGTGTTGCTGGGAAATCAGAGACTCATAAAGTGACTTTATACTTTGACATAATGATGTGGCTCTAGCTCAGGGAAAAGCAAACTGGTTGTTAAAAAGTTTTCCAGAACCATCTCCGAACCAGCATTAGCACCAGGTTCACCTTGGTTGAAAAAGGTTAATGTTTCGGGGACTTTTGTTAAATAGGAAAAGAACAGAACGAACCTCTTCTTCAAATGGTCTGCGAATATCAATCTCTGTCGGTGAACCTCTGTCCTCTTCAGCCTTCTTCAGATCCTCAGAAACAGACTTCTGCCTCTTCATCTCTGGAGGGATGAGCAGATGAACCAGTGTCAATAATCTCCTTTATAGTTCAAGGTAAAATGCACATAGATGTAAAGGAATTCATACTAAGTTGTCAGTGATCTGTCTTTGCATATAAATGTTATTTAAATGAGAAAATTCTCCTGTTGCAACAAACAACCTGAGAGTTTAATATCTTTTGGTAAGAGGAGGAGTTTCTTCCAGAAGCTGGTTCCTAAGCAGCAGCCGGTGAACAGGTAAATAATGATGTAGTGTTTTCAGAACCTGCATGTTGTGTGAGTTAAGAGTTGCTGTGTGCAAACAAACCTCCCTGGGTAAATAGTCTATGCATTGTTTACTCACTGCATACGTGTTTGTGTTGTATAGTCACTCACCTGGTCTGCTCTCCACATACTGGCTGAAGGACTTCAGCTGGGTTTTGCGGACGGCAGAGTCCTTGTTGAAGACGACCGGGCTGCGCAGTCTTTCTGTTGCTCTGCGCAGCCGCTCTGCTCGCAGCTCCTCAGCGTTATTCTGTCACGACAGAGAGAAACGTGCATTCAGCCTCGACGAGCAATTATCTTTGGGTTTATTCAACGACTACTTGTGATCATGTTGATCAAACTTCAAAGTACTGACTTTAAAAAACAATGTCAGAGATCAGATTGCTCTCATCTTTTTAATTCTGTGAGCTTCCACCTGCCACTCAGATCTGCTCTCAAGCTTTTATTCAGAAGCTGATTCAGGGTTTCACAGCTGCTCTGGGATTATTGTGACCAAACACGCACAAAATAATGAAAACAGGAAACATGTTGTGTGCAAACGCACCTACTCAAAGGCCACAAGATAAATCTGGTAGAGGTTGATATATTAGCCACATTCATGAACACAGACACATATGCATGTGTGTGTGCGCGCAGACACACACACACACACACACACACACACACACACACACACACACACACACACTCACACTCTTGCTCATGAGAGAGACAAAAAGGAAGCAATTAACTTGACTTTCAACAAACCCAGAGCCAGAAAATATATTCAGATTATGCAAAATGCAAAAAAAACGCTATTGTTTTCAAAGTGAACATGTGTTAAAAAGCTCCACGCTCGCTTCTCTCACTATCAAAAAAACGGCGTGCAGGAATGTTTTATTACCAGGCCTCCAAATATGCCAAGCCGAGTGGAAAAGAAACCGACTCGGGCTAAGATTGACGCCGTGGCAACGTTAATAAGACGGCGAAACGTGTAATAAAGTCGACAATTAGGGCAAACATGTTCCACTGCTTGAGACAGAGGGAGATAGTGAAGCGGAGCAGGGACGACTAATAGAGACAGTGTGGGTGTGGAACCAGCTGTGGACGGGGAGTTGTTAGTTTAGCTTCAGATTATTGACTTTCAAACACAACGTCAGCAATTAGTGTGTTCTCGCTTTGTTTAGTCTATTAGTCTGTGTCAGATTCCACCGGCCACTTAAAAACCTCACGTCAAGTCAAATTGAGGCTAAATTATTTATGAGGTGTTGTGTACAAAATGCCCAATTAAAAGATTTTAAAATCATAAAGCGAGAGCTGGGATTTAGGAAAGCATTTGTCTTGGCGCTGCGCTGCCGGTTGACACACACACACACACACACACACACACACACACACACACACACACACACACACACACACACAATGTGGAAGAGCAGAGGGTGAATTTAAAAGTCATTATTTAAAAGACGACTCGGTCACGTGATCATTGACCTTTGGAGCTTTTCTCACATGTAGACTGTGACATGTATTTTTTACTTTAGCAGAACAATCACTTCAGTTTCCATCTTGATTTCATAGAGTCGTTGCTCTGTGTGAATCGGACGCTCTACGTCAGGATGACATAACGGCCTCGATGACAGACCTGGAAATGCATCAAATATCTCTCTGGCCTTAGTTTAACTTTTTATGTGCTGTGAATCATCTGTCACTGAGATTAAATGAAACTTCAGCTATGAAAGTTCACACTAACTTATTTTATAAGGCTGATTTTATGAATATTTAATATGTTTGTTTGTAGGAAAAGTGCGACAATCACTGATAATTGGACGTCAAAGGATTTATTGGATTAATGTTGCTGTTCTTGTCATGTTTTCATGATAAGGGTTTGGTATTTTTTTTAATTTCTCAAGTTTATTGACCGGGAAGAACTGCAAACCTTTGCAATATCTACAGTGAACTGTTTAATTTGACACAAGCGTAAATCCCTGAGGAGACTGATTAGGACACGGAGGCTGTCGACCCAATTATTATTTATTGTTTAACTGTTGAGAATCTGACTCGTTCAATGGACGAGAGGTTAAACAGCTGCATCACAACTAGACTCTGATGAGCACAACAAAATGATGATGACGTTCACTTTCAACACTTTCTTAAAAACTTATAAACTAACTGGACAGTGTCTTTCTCTCTTTTCAAACATGCCCCCCCCCCCCCCCCCCCCACACACAGAACACCTGCCCAGTCGGCTCCCCTCCATCCCTCCTCCCATCTTACTCTCTTTCTCTTATCTCTGTTATCATCGCTGTGGTGAGCAATGGCAGCAGTGATTCAGCTGTGTGTGTGTGTGTGTGTGTGTGTGTGTGTGTGTGTATGCGCATGCAGGGTGCTGCGTGACTAATGTTGCAGTCTGCTGAGCGTCGCATGCCCTTATCGTCCACCACCGAGGCTGCGCATACACACAATTGCTAATGAGAGGGAGTGTGAGTGTGTGTGTGTGTGTGTGTGTGTGTGTGTGTGTGTGTGTGTGTGTGTGTGTGTGTGTGTGTGTGTGTGTGTATGTGTGTGTGTGTGATGTGGCTGCAGGTCGTTCCACCTGCCTGAAGGACTTTTAAGATGTCCAATCCTCCTGGGACAAGACGGTGTGTGATTTTTATTTAAAGTAAACTGACGTGAGCACACACAGAAACACATTTATGTTCATGTGCAGCCAGTGACTGTAAAAAGCTTATGAAGTAACTGATTTGTTTCAGGTGTGTTGTTTTAATTATATTTTAATTTGGTGCATTTCCGCAAAAGAGTTTTACCTAAAATGAAATATTGTGATAAAGAGAGACTTTTGTATTTTAGGCTGTAAATGGAAAGTCAGGAGAATCAGCTCATGACATTGTTCAACAACCCAATTAAACAACAGCAGATAAACTGTTTATTACAACATTTCATGATACATGACACAAAAGTTGTACCTGTTGCACCTTCAGTTCTAAAGTAAAGCCTATCATGATTGTTAGCTTTGGCCCAAGAGGGGATAATAAGTTGAGTATGATTATATGATGTAGATCATTAACTAATAATGACATCATTCTAAACAGAAAGCCAAACAGGTCTAAAACTTTAAAGATATTAACATGTGGCGTGATAACCAAGTAGTCTGTTAGGGTTAGATGTTAAACAGACACTGAGGTGATGGAGTTCTGAAGTCAGGTGGCAGGTGGGGACACTGAATGTAATGTACACACTTCTGGGTAAAGTGATTTAGATTTGGGCGTCAACCAAACGTCAATTCTATGTCTGTGAGGGTCAAGTGGTAACACATGCACACATGCACACATGCACACGTACACACGTACACACGTGCACACTCTTTTGGCCATAAAGGACTAAGCCTTTTAGGCTTTGAACACAAGAGGGTGTTTATGTGAATTGATGATCAAAGACACCCTGTGCTGCCATAAGCACAGAGGGTTTCTGCTTGTACTGACAAACACACACATGCACATGCACACACACACACGCGCACACACACGCACGCAAACACTCACTTTACTCCACTTGACATTCAAAATCAATTAACCAGATGTTAAGACTGGCCGGCTGCGTTGTTGGCTCAATATTCACATCAGAAGGTATAGACACATGCAGCAGCAGTAGCCCCCCCGCTCCCACCTATCCAGACACACGACAACTGTGTGAAAAGGTCACAGTCAATAGAGGGGACAGCTAGCACGTTATGTAGAGCATTACGATGCCACTGTGTGTGTGTGTGTCGTGGCTTTGGACGGACTCATATGGACACAAGAGGGATAAACTACAGCCTCACATGAAGTGGTCCGACTAACTGATGTGTACACAGGGTCAGCCAGTTGACAACAGGGTCAATCGGACCTGATTGATTGGACTGACCCTTTGATGGTGTGGAGGAGAGGAGGGGAGCGAGGGGGTGGGAGGGAGGGAACAGAACGAGAGGGAGGTGGATAAAAGAAGAGAGGGATGCAGAGAAAAAGGGAAAGGAAGCTATACAGTGCATGTTTTGAAGTGCGCGGATAGTGTGCGTACCTCCAGTCCTTCTGCAGGGCTGAGTGGAGAGCTGGAGGAGGCAGAGGGTGAGGATGAGGAGGAGGTGGAGGACGGGGACGAAGGGGAGGTGACTGCTCTCGGGCTGACGTCCACCAGCTTCTTCAGCTTCAGGTCCACATGTCGACTGTTGGAACCTGGAGAGAGACGGATCAGGGGAATGAGAACAGTCACTGTATAAAAACTACTGTATAAAACACAGACGTTTAAACTGAAGACAAACACACACAGACAAACATTTACAAAGTCAAAGAGGTGACAACTTACTTACTTTGCATTCATACACACAAACACACACCAAAGCCATTGACAGGGAATATACACAAACACGTGAGTGGGAATGGATACACAGCATAGTGTACTGAGTGTGTGTGGGGGGGGGATTCATGACTGACGCGGCAGCCCTAAGTCCTGCTTGTACTGCAGAGAGCTGCTGAAGTACTCACAGTACATGACCATAACTACAAGATGGAGGAGAAGAAACTCATGTTTTACGTGTTTGTTCTCTCAGTCTCTTCCTCAAATGTTTACAATATTAATATGATAACTTTCCTTAGAGTAGAATTTATGACAATACATTCGTTTTCCACAGGTGTGCCTATTAAACTGAGTGAGTTTTAACCTTTTCCGTTTACACTGGATTAAAATGTGTTATTTCCTCTAAATGTTGCTCCTGCAAATGTCTTTATGTTACATTAGGTTTACACCATGTTTGTTTGATTGTTTTTTAGCAGGATTCATCATTTATAAGAAATGAATCATGGATCTTAATGACAAATATTTGGGGGACTAATATGTGTCAATCTGGTGCAGCTTGATTGAATTAAAGGAGACCGTTGGGCCTTGGCAGAAATAAGCGCTGTACTAACCGACTCATCTGTTTCACCCAAATTCCTCTCTTCCATTTTTCTTTCTCCTTTCCTTTTCTTTCCACCACCCAATTCTCCATCAACCTCTCTCTCTCTCTCTGCCTTCCAGTGGTTGTGTCCAGGTCTATTTTGCAGGGACTGGTAACCACAGCCCCCCTGCCAGGCCAGACCACTGCACTGAAGAAGATGAAAGAACGGGAGGGCAACCGTTTCATGTGTCATCTCCCACTAACACACACACACACACACACACACACACACACACACACACACACACAATGAACGCATACAGCTGCCAAACTGAGACACAGAGACGCATAAAGAAACAAACATACAGACTCATACGCTCAGGAAGCAAACACACAGCAAAGGAGGTGGAGTGAATGACCTGTGTTGCTGGAAAATTACGGCAAAAACCGAACACGTTTTGTAGAATCAAGTGCGGAATCAGCTCTACTTTCATGATACAATCGCCACCATCCGTTTCTTTCAAGGCTAAATAAAAAATTAGCAGCAACAAAGAACAAACACAGGAACACGGCGAGAGAGAAAACCACAAACAAATGGTGCAGAGATATTTCACTTCAAAGCCGGAGGAACCGTTTGTCTGTTTTCATGTGTTTTCTTTTCTTGCGCTGCCTCACTGTACTCACACCTATCTCACATCGGCAGGAAACTGAGGGAGCAAATAAAATAAATTAACTACAAAACAAAGTAATTAGTTTACCTCTGAAGATTTGAGCAAATGCTTTCCTGAAGATATGATTTTATTTGTCTGGGGAGCACTTTGCAGAGTTTTATTAATTACGACTTAAGGAACTTTGTAAAGAAGGAAAATTGGGTAAAAAAAAAAACAACAGTAAACTAACTGGACTGCACTTGTTCCTCCAGTGTGTGAAGGCCTGGTGGCTACAGAGCCAACAGGTCACAGAGGTCTGAGGGGGAGTGAGGAGATGATGATTCACTAACATGCACTGAGAGAGGTCAACATGGATGATGGAAGAGAGAGAGGGAGAGAGAAGCAAAGTGAATAAGTGGGTGAGTGGAGCTCGGATCGGACTAAAAGCCTGTTCAGACAACATCCCTGGTTTAGTAAACGCCTGCACTGCACTGAAGCTCCATCCACACAACTAGGTTTTAGTTTTAAACACATCGCTGTTGCTACGTTTACACGTCTGACCACACAACCAGAGTTTTCGAGCTACTAAAACTGAGAAATATGGAAAAATCTGTTTTAGTTATAAAAACTTGCAGGCAGCCCTTTAGTATGGACGGACAGAAATTGAGACGTCAAAGAGACAGATATTGATTCATCCACATTCAGTTCCTGATCGTTTCTCATCATGGCTCAACTACCAGAGTTGAAGGCACAAGGTTGAAGTCGTACTTTTCCCTGTTGCCGTTTCTCATTTGTAGCATAAGCAACAATCTGCTTCCTGTTTACAGCGTCACAGACACACACTCCGTGAACGTGGAAGGTCACGATATGGGTTTTCAGGTGCGTTACTGAGATTATTATTGATACGGAGCTACAACACGCGTGTGGACAGATCGTTTTAGTAGAAAATGAAACTGGGTGGAGGAGAAAAACTCCATTAGATCGTTATCACACCTCAGTATTGTCCTGTCATCTGACCATTTGGTTTATTAGTAACTGAGTGATGAAAGAGGGGGAGAGAGAGAGTTTGTGTTATATGTGAAAGAGAAATTGAGAACTTATTATTGAACATGTAGTAAATATGTGAAGCAAGTGTTAAACAGTTGATTTTAGTTGATTAGAAGGAGACAAACATACGACAGTCGACCATGCAGCACCACACAGCTTCAGCCACAGACTTTACCCAGAGAGGTTAGCTCAGAGCCGGGGTTAGTAAGCTCCAGGGCCCCCCCCCTGGGAGCTGGAAGTGGTTGGTAGCAGGGCCTCCAATGGCAGCGGGTTAGTAACCAGTGCAAACGCAGATGTGGCAGCAGCAACAGTGTCATCATCACCACCACCACCACCATCATCACCAACATGGGGCTTCTCCTCCTCAGCCCTCCCCTCTTCCTCATCCTCACCCCTGTCACCATCATCGTCATGATGACCCCTCACTCCGTCCAAAACATCTGTGGGTACGGAGTGGGACAGAGGGAAAGACCAAGGAAAGGGAACGAGGAAGTGAGTGAGTCAGGGAGGCAAGAAATAAAAAAAGAGGATTAGTGAAGGTGTTAGGAAGGAGGCGAGAGAGGAGAAGTGAAAATGTGGATGTTGGAGGAATAATAGGTCAAAATGAAGAGGAAAGAAAAGCTTGGTTAGTTAGTGTTAACAGAAATCTGAAAACATGTTACATCGGACAACGTTTACCCTGTTTGCAGGTCTATTTCTGCATTTACATTACATTTACTGCCCTCATGGTGACCTTTAGAAAAAACAATACCACTAACCAATCTAGAATTGTTGTTGTAAAGTTAAATATGACACCTAAAAAGAGGTGGGGCAAAAAGATCCTGTTCACACAGCCTGTTCTAAGCAGGAATGTTGTCCCTTTATCACACCTTGTCGTTCTGTGTAATCGGAATAAAGACCGAATGGGGGGGGGGGGGGGGCGCTTTGTTGTTCTGCCTTGTATATTGCATCTATGTCTGTGTACGAGGGTTAGTTGGACCAGACACCAGTTCCATGAGTCTTGCCTCTGATTCCACAACACCGACTGGTTCAGTTCAGTGTAAACAAGCAAACACAGCATAATGGTATGAATCCAGCAGCAATATGTTGGGATCTCTGTATGAACGGGGCTCAAGAAGGCACATGTTTCATGAGGCTTCCTGAGGGGCTGAATAGATCAGTGTCTCCACGTCGGGAACAAAAGAAGAGACCTGTTAGAATAAACCCAAATGGAGACCTGAGCGGCGCTCGCTGCATGGGTAACCCACCACGGATTAAAACAAAACAATCAGTAAACAGCATCTGACATTCAAGCTCCCTTCGCTGCTATTTACGACTTGGTGGGGAGCGGGACTGAGAACAAAGAGGGAAGGCGAGAGAATCATACTAACAGTATTTCCTGTTAGTTTTTTTTTTCTTTCCTAATTTGCTAGCTGCGACGTGGAGCGTGCTAGCAAGCGCCGTTCCTGCGTGGCTGGCTCGGGCCTAATTAATGGGAGGCCACGGTGATGGAGTTTGGAAAGTTTCTTTGCGGGCAGACACTTGGAGGGGGCAGCCTGAGCTGCATTAAAGGACCGTGAATGGTGTTGAGGGGAGAGAGGGAGAGAGGGAGAGAGGGAAGGAGAGAGAGAGAGAGGGAGTGTGGGGGCTAGGATTAGCCGTTCTGCTCGGGAGGCCTTGTGTATCACAGCCCACAGCATTTCTCTCTTCTCTCTACCTCCTCCTCCTCCCTTGTTCCGTTCTTTCCTCCAACTCCATTTTTAATGAGACCAACAATTAGTCCAATTCAGAAAAGCTGAAAGAGCAACTAAATCAAGTGCTTCCCTCTGTATGCCTCACTGTCTCCCTTCTGTCATTCCACCTAACAAGTCGCTGATCGCACTTCTGGTTTTTTAGGCTTTGTTGGAGTTTTGGACTTTTCCTTGAGCAACACAAGTTATTACCTGTAAGCCAAGGAGGTGATGTGTGTCACCTAACTTCCGTCAAGACAGATTATATTTGGCAGAGATCAAGACAAAGGGGATCCAGGAATTTTAGTTTGTGACATTTTCACTGATTCTCTGTGAATAACTTATTGATCCTGGTTGTTAAAGTTCTGCTTTTCATTCAACTGCTACATAAGGGGTTGGTCTTTGTTGTAAGAGGTTCGACTTTTACTTTACTGAACTGTAACAGGCATGTTTCTGTTTTCTTTCTGTAAAAATGTGTAACTTATACGCAACTCACAGAACAAAAGGTCACGTCTCAGTGTTTGTTCCATCTTTTCTTATTCTGTTATGGATACTGCTCACTATTGCACTATGCATTTTATCACTGCCTTTTCTACTTCTCACACTCTTTGTCCTCACCTGTCTACACGCTCACCTTCCTGCAAACACCCGATCAAACTGAACAGTGCAACACAAAGAGAAGTGTTGAGGAATCTGAATCAAATGACGAGAGAGGCCTAATAATAGCCATTATCGTAATAACCCCAATTTCAAGGAAATGGAAAGCAGTGGGAAACGCGCACGGCAGCAGTTGCTACCCCTGCAAGCCGTTATTAGAAGTGTTTGGTGTTTTGAACATAATTTGGCCGCACAATGTGTTGTGTTGATTAACAATTACTGGGTGAACAAGACAAGGGGGAAGTCACAGGGTAAACTGCTGCTCTGAATATGAGGGTGGTGCTTTTTAGACCCACGGCTGTTGTCAAATGACATTTTGTTTTTCTCTGAGGATTAGGCAGAACCCCTTTAGAGAGCATAATGGAAATGTGTGAGTCGTAGCATGTGTGCGTGAAGAAAGTGAGTATGTCAACAGCATGCTGGTGTGACTTTTCCTTTGTATCATCGTTAATGAGTATTAAGTGTTGGCGTGTGTGTGTGCTAATTGCGAGGCCTTTCACGATTCTGAAAGTATGTTACTGAGGAAAAACAAAGGGCGAACAGAGACTTTCCAAGTTTTAATGTTTGTGTTTGAAGTTATTGACTTCGAATGTGGCCCTGTTCTGGTGAAGCAATCACAAGAGGATACCTCAGTGTGTGTGTGTGTGTGTGTGTGTGTGTGTGTGTGACACAGTGTGTGAGTGTACCGACCTCCAGCCGGGTTGACCTTGCTCCCCCTCCCTCTGTCGGTGCTGGACGGGTCCAGCGAGCTCAAATCAGACATCTTGACTCCGGACCGAGCCTCGGCGATCAGCTGCCTGGCTCGCTCTCGCAGCTGTCTTCGCCGCTCTGCATCCCGCTCCTGCACACAGACACACACATAAACATGAACAAAAGAATTTCACTCACCCCTGTTCAGGTGCAAGTAAATGTTATAAGATTCAGAGGGGGGAAAAAACATGCGCACACACACCATTTACTACAAATATAAAAAAGTTTTGTTATCAAAATGGATGCATGCACACACACACACACACACACACACACACACACACACACACACACACACACACACACACACACACACACACACACACACACACACACACACACACCATATTGGCACTAGACAGATACAGTATTGAGCCGTCACCATCAGAGTAATGGCAGAAATGCCATTTTCAGGGCAATCCAATCTGATTGTGCCGATAGCACAGTCCACCACACATACACTCGCCGAGCAACGGGAAAACCTTGATGATGTCAATTGACAAACACTTAACTGATAAATACCCCCACACACAAACACACACAAACACACACACACTCCACCAGATACACAAGATACACAAATATCCAAGAAAGGGACCTTAAAATAAAGTTTTTAACAAGACTGTCAAAATGTGACTTCCAGAAAATGAGGGACACAAAATACGACACAGGAACAGAGAGGAGGCGAAGTAAAGACGGAGTAAACTGTAAAACTATTCATGCTGTCGAGTTGTGATATTTCTGAGACAGTCAGAGCTGCAGCGGTTGAGGCCACTCGGAAAAAACTGGTTCTGAATGTCGCCTGCATGACAACCGAAGTTACGAGGGACACAAACTAACACAAACTCGTCTTACACAACACAATCTAAGCACTAACAACACTTACACACTGAAAACTCCACCTTGCACACACCCCCGCCTCTCCCAAATATACACAACCACATCCCACCCCAAGGGAGAGTGAAGCTGCATTTCTCTATCACCGCTCTCCCTCCCTGTGGTTTTCTGTTAATCAGCCTTCTCCATATTGAGAAAGGGGTTTTAGGGCTGGCCTACTGAAGCCGCCCATTTATCCATTAACAAAACAAGCAGCGCCCGCTAATGAGCTACATCTCTCCATTTCCATGTCAATTGTTTGCTTGTAGCCATTGTTAGGGTGGGACAATGGGGCTGTTTTGTAAATGACAGCAACCCTAATGCACTTTGTGTATGTGTGCGTGTGTGTGTGTGTGTGTGCGTGCGTGTGTGTGTGTGAGAGAGAGAGAGCCCGAGGGGATGCCCACAGGGGAGGGGAACTCACCTTAGAGAGAAACTGGTAAAGACAGAGAGAGTGACAGAGCAGAGAGAGAGAGAGAGAGAGAGAGAGAGAGAGAGACAGAGAGAGAGATAAAGAGTGAGGGGATGAGCGAGAGCCAGCTTGTAGAAAAGCAGAGTTTCGAGCACAACAACTCGTCTTTTCCAGCTCCCGGTCAGATTTGTTCCAGGGAACCAGCAGGGAATTATGATTGCTAAGTTGAATGAAAACGAGAGTTGGCATCCGTAAACCAGGAAACTGAAAGTCCAATTCCAACGAGGTCTACAGAACAAAAGTTAATGTACAGGTAAAAAACTTGAAAGAAGTTCTATAATAACCAAATCTGGGCTATTTGGTCCGTTGTTAGAATCAAAATTTCATCAACATGATATTTAAAAGGAAAAGTCAAGGACCACAACTTGATTTTCAGTAGTTGGGGCATAATAAACTTATTACAGTGATCTTGACAGTTTAGTAAACTGCAGTTTAGGAAAACTATCATCTGTTGAGCAGTGGAAGTTGAATTTTAGCTTTTATTTATGTTACCTGAGCAAAGCACATGAATGGAAAATAAGTTGGGAGACAAGGTTTACTTTGTTGTAATGCTATTATTATACCTAAAGAAACCTAAGGACTAAAAACAACATTTTTCAGAAGCAGAAGCTTAGAAATAAGTCTTATATCGATAGACACAATAAGGGTGAGAGGAGTTTTCTTCAGGACAGTGTCGACTGTCACTAGTTTTAAAGTTGAGAGAAATGATCCAGAAGTCAGGACTGACTCTGCCTGAAATACATTTTAAAAGAAAAAGATCTGGAATAGTTTTATCGCCAGTTTGCAGCAAACTTTCACGATATAATAATTTCCTTCTCTCTTTATGGATCCTGTTTTGTTTTTTCCTTTATTTCAATGGATCCTCACTTCCAAATGTCTTATTGCATTTCCTTTGCAGGATTGTCCTTGTGTTCATAAATTCAATATGATAAAGAGTAATGTCACTGATGGCCTTCTGGCTACGGACTGGTTCTGATATCCAATCTGGCCTTTACAGATATGGGAACTACCACCAGTTTAAGTGTGCATTTGTATACATACATATTCACAACACCCTCCCAACACAACCCACCGCACTACTGTCGTCGGCCATTTTGGGGACAGGAAATAGGAAACTGACTTTGCCTATCCAGAGGCTAGGATTAACACTATAGACTATCTGACTAGCGCCTAGCTCGGCCCGCTACAAAGCCACTGATTAGAAAATAGGAGAATGTGGGGGGAGGAGGAGGAGAGAAGAGGAGTTGAGGGGAGGAGGAGAGGAGGAGAGGAGGAGAGGAGAGGAAAGGCTGTTTATTGTATAAAGGACAGAGTGAAATGATCTATGATCAAATCTTACTGTGAAGAAAGTAAACAAGAAAACTTGAGTAAATGTGTGATTTTTATACTGTTGGACTAAGTTTCCTTTGCTAAAGAATTGTCTTTAGGTTTAAGAATTAAACAGATAATACATGTTGTGGTTTTCATTATCAAACTAACAGACCAAAGTCTACTCAGCTCGTGCCAAATCTGAAAGACTTCCCTTGAAGAGTTCTTGAGATTTTACATTCACAAGACAAAACCTGTGATTTGAGAGAGTGACTTTGACCATTGACCATCAAATTCTAAACAGGGATATTCTGTTCATAGGGCAAAAATATTTAAATAGCTTTTTGAGTTTACAGTGATCTTGACCTTTGACCTTTAACCACCAAAGTCAATTCATCTTTGAGTCCAAGTGAATATTTGTACAAAATGTGAAAAAATGTCCTCACGGTGTTAAGACATCGCATTTACAAGAATGGGATGGACGGACATATAGTCACATTGTTTGAAATTGTCAAAAATATCGTTATTATTTTCTAGTATACATCAGGAATATTGGAGTAATTCATTACACTTGTCCATAATTGAAGGTGAAGTAGCCTCAAGGAGTTCTTGAGATATCGCGTTCACAAGAATGGAATGTACGACAAGAAAACAGTGTCTCCTGCCACTGGCTGTCGCCGGCGTGGAGGCATAACAAAAACTCATCCATAACTCAGGTATTCAAGAACTGCTATGCGGAAAAAACAAAACAATAATCAGGAGGAATTGGACAGCGCCCACAGAGAAAATGATTTTGAAGACAATTTGAAAGAAGCAAGATGTGGAGTGTCCATTATTTCTACACAACATTTAGGTCCCACTGAGAATGAGCAGGGATCCAACTGTTATCAACACCGACATCGCAAATACAACTTACTATTTTATTAGGAACAAGTTATTCCAGAACTTTCTTCCAGGCATTGACTTGTCGTCCAAGTGGTGATGAAACGCCACCTAGTGGACATTGTGTTGCAACTGAGCAATGACCACAGTCGCCGTTTCCAACTGGGAAAGTGTAACTGGACATCGAGCGTAACGGGGAAAATAAGCACACGTAGGCTTTTTATTCTGTGACACGGGAAACAACCAACCAAAGACAACCTGAAAAACAGCCGAGCAGGCAAACGCAGCCGGCCACGTCGTTACATGATCAAAGCCAGGGCAGAAAGAAGTGGGGTGACGCACGTCAGCTGATGGTCAGTGGGTAGCTCGGCTTCAAGAATAGAGACTCAGGAGGAGAAGATTTCAATGAAGACAGCAAGAACAATTGTGTACTGTGTCTTCCAGTGACTGACTGGAACCTCCAGGGGAAGAAGGCTAAACGGTTGAGTGCGAAGCGGAGACAGGGGGCTCCTCTGTGGGCTTGGCGTCGGGGTGAGAACCCCTCTCCGCTCTGGAAGCTGTTTTTGAGCAGGGGGAGAAGGTTGTCGCCTTGGTTGCTCTTTTCTGGGCAAGGAGAAAGAGAGAGGGAGGGCACGCACCAGTAGTCATGTACAGAGACCTGGCGTGGGCATCGAGCAATGCCACACACACACACGCACGCACGCACGCACACACACACACACACATACAGGGATGAACACACAATCACTATCTGAAAGGGTTTGCCAACCTCCCAGATAGCCAGCCAGTCTGGCAGCCAGTCATGCAGCTCCAGACATTTGTCATGACAGGCTAATTCACAGTCAAGAGGTGCTTTAGGTCTCTATCTGGTCCAGGCACACGCACACACACACGCACGCACACACGCACACACACACGCACACACAGACACACAAACACACTTGCACACAAATGATAAAGAGCTAAAGAAAACCCACACATACTCATGATGACATTGCTTCAAAACAGAAAAACACACACTTGAGACACTTTCCTCACTTTGTTATTCTACTTAGCTTAATGTTCACAACAGTGTAATACAATAATATAATTAATATGGCTTTTCTCAAACCAAATCCCCACATGTCCACAACTAGTCTTTATATTTCTTTCTCTTTATACCTAATATTTACATCTTAAATGTATTAAGTTAGTTAGTTTATTATTTACTTTACTTTTCTTGCACCATGTGTGACCCAGGGTTCAGGTTCGGAGACAAGACTGATGTTAAGAGATTTAGAGGAAGAAACCAAGCAATGGGATTTATGGAAAATGTGGCATTTCAATTTGGAGGCTTGCAGTTATACCACAACATACCGCTGTTAATTTAACACCGATATTAGCATTTCAAAAAATATCATGTACCAAATATAGAAATCCATCACTGTCAATACTCCTTCTTGCTCATATTTTGGTCAAAAGAGCGAGAGAGAGAGGGAGAGAGAGAGAGAGAGAGAGGGAGAGAGAGAGACGAAGAGGGAGAGAGAGAGGGGGGGAGAGAGAGAGAGAGAGAGAGAGAGAGAGAGACGAAGAGGGAGAGAGAGGGAGAGGGAGAGAGAGGGAGAGGGGAGAGGGGGGGGGCTTATCGGCTGGCTCCAGACAGAGTGCACGGATCAATGGGCGTGCAAGGCCCACAGTGATCAATGCATTTGATAAAGAATTAAAGAAGAGCCACTGTACATGGCTATCAAAGAACCAGGACACGGCCTAATTATGATTCGACGGGTGCGTGCGCATGATAGGGGTCTGTGTGTGTGTGTGTGTGTGTGTGTGTGTGTGTGTGTGTGTGTGTGTGTGTGTGTGTGTGTGTGTGTGTGTGTAACATGTACATAAATATAAATCTGTGAGATGTCAGTGTGGAAGTGGAATGGAAGCGTGGGTTGTACACCTGTGTGTCACAGACATAAAAGTGTGTGTGTTTGTGTGCAAAAATGGGGAGTGGTGTTTATAAGCATGTGTGTGTTGAGCCGTTTTCAGACATGACCTCCGGGTAGCGTTTCCTTTTCACACATGCAAAACGCAGCAGGAGGTTTTCTGCACAGACGCGTTCACGACAGCAACAAATCAGCCGCCAGGTGCAGCAGACAGAGACAGGAAGTGACGTATTGACTCCACTGCGTAGATGATGATCTAGAGATCACATAGAAGCATCATCAAACCCCCCCACTCGCGGTGGATCCAGCGGAGGATTCACACGTCGACTTCTCCTGGATTTCGACGGACTTTATAAAAGGAGGCCAGGTGCAGAAAGTCCGTAACATGTCACTCAGACATTTGCGTCGACACATGCACCTCCTCCAGAGAACATATGGAGGATCTGCGGAGTCCCGTGCACGTCTGAAAATGTGTGTGCGTTTAAGAAGTACTGTGCGTGTGTGTGTGTAAATCAAGCTGATATTTCTAGAGCAAATAAACGTGTGTGTTTGACTTCTGAAGTTCTGTTTAACTGTGGCTTTACCATTGAATTTACAGTTTGTCTTGAGCAGTGTTTGTGTGTGTGTTTAACAAAGGGCACTTGTACAGTAGGACAGGTAGAACAGGTAAAGTGGAGGCTATTCACACACTCACTGAAGTGTCAGAGGAGCTCGTCGGTGACAGGCGAGTAAGATGGGAAGGTTCTGCCCTTTAAATAGACAGGATAATTACTGTGGAGAGACAGAGAGAGGAAGGGACAGAAAGACAAGAGGTAGAAAGAAAGACAGAGAACATGAGCTGAACTCTGGGACAGTGGGCGACAGAAAGACACAAGTAACCCGTCACTGTACGAGACACTTTGTGAGTAAAGTCGGACAGTGAGCGTGTGTGAAGGGGTTCCCTCTAAATAAAGAAATCAAAAACTTTACTCGACCTTGTTGACTAGATAATCATCAGTGAGCTCGGTCAATAAACGGGCTGATGTTGACTTTCTGTTATTAGAGCGTGTGTGTGTCTGCCGATGAGTGACAAGAAACTGCCGAAGACAAAATGTGTTGCCGTTTGTATAATAATGTGTTGACTATTCTGTTGTATCATGTTTGTATTAGCAAACCTGATAAAAAAAATGTTTGCTCATAATGTATCATGCACAATATATTGTTGTAGGATTTCATATCATTATAATGAGTCCTGATTGCTTATATCCTTTATTAGGACCTGGGATGGTAATTTATTTTAATGATATTAATTATTGTGAAAGTGACACTTGATTTCTTCAGTGTTTTAAAACAGAAACAAAGAACAAGCAAGATAAACTTAACTCCACTTTCTCGTGGCATCAATATAACTATGTTTTAAATCCTCAATTCCAATTTCCAATTAGGTATGTCACTTTTGAAACATCCACACAGAAAATACGACACTGTTGTCCAGAGTAAGAAAGCAAAAAGTAAGAAATTCGTTAACAACATGTTTCCTTCAGTAAATGAAGATGAATGGAAACTACAGGTGCCACTTGTGAAAAGGCATTGATGGAGACGGCAGCTGATGGAAGAGCCGCACAGTCTCCAGACCTGAACCCCCCCCCCGGAGCTGGTTTGAGAGGAACTGGACAGGAAGTGAAAGCAAAAATAAACTAAGTGTAACACAAGCAGCCTGAACAACGTTTTGTCCCCATTATGGAACCAGTGACTCAGAAGCCAAACATTTTAATGGGATTTAAAATTCCAGACTTTTTAATTTTATAATTCTTAATTTGTTTGATGCTTTTGCAGAAATCACGGAGACATTTTTCGCAAGTGGAAGAGTGAGGGGCTCTTCAACTCAAGAGCAGTAATGTTAATCTGAACACATTTAAATATAAAACTAATGCTCTAGCCTATCACACAAGTGCACACCCACACATGGATAGAGTAATTAAACCTTCCACTCAAGCTAAAACAAAATCTTTAGTAAAGTGCTGGGATTACTGTAATTTCATATGAAATAAACATTAAATATTCTCTCATCTGAGGAGTTCAGCCTTCATATTTTATTCATGCAAAGTGGCTTTTAGGCGGAGAGAGAGAGAGAGAGATCAGAGTTGCAGTGTGGACGTGAAAAACATTTCCACTTGGTCAAACGTGAACACAAGGCATGTCATAACTTGACGTGAGGCGGAGGAGAGAGAGACAGAGAAGAACATGTGTTCAGACATGTGTGTATCACAGCTTTCCTCTGTGATGGCTTGATCAGCTCCGAGTGATGCAACTGAGAGAGCTGTCTCTCTCCTTCTCGTTACACACACACCCACACACACACGCAATTTAGAGGTTCACTTTGATCTCCACTCCAGCCAATTCAGCCACGACACATACTCACACACTCCAAGACCATACGCACACACACACAGACACACACAGCCCAAAGAAACTCCCCGGCAAACTATTTAGTTTCATTAAGGGCACATTCTTCAAAAAGAAAAGAGAGAGCAAGAGAAAAAAGGGAGGGTGGAGAGGGGTTGGAGGGGGTGAAGGAAGAGGAAGAAGAGAGAGAGAGAGAAAGAGCTGGAAGAAGAAAGGGACAAGCAGCCACATTAAAATGAGACCTGGAGAAAAACTATTACTGCTGGGAGGAAGTTGAAAAGGAGCGAGGACAGAGAGACGAGGAGGAGGAGGAGGAGGAGTAAAGGACAAAATGTTGACAACAAGGAGAGTGCGCGAGGACATACTTGCATTTTGAAGATTGACAAATTTTCTTTATGCAGTGAGATTATCGAATGATTTACAGGATTATATCAGATTACATGCATTCAATTTGTTTTCCAGAACACGGCTCCTGTTTCTTTGTTGTGATTGGTTCGCTGCCTGAAACCTGAAAATGAAACCTGCACATTTTAAAGTTCAGAGCCAACAACCACGTAACATGTCGTCTGTTAAAATGTTCTTATAAATTAAATATTTCTCCATAATTACTTAGAGTAAATGCAGTACAATCAGAAATAACGCAGAAATAACAATTTTAAGGAATGTCAAGGTTCAGGCAGAGGGTTGAGCCTTGACATTAAGGAAGGAAGGAAGGAAGGAAGGAAGGAAGGAAGGTAATAAGGAAGAGAGGGAGGAAGGACAAAAGGAAGGAAGGGAGAAAGGGAGGGGAATAGGGAGGAGTTAAGGAAAGAAGTGAGGTCGGAAGAAGGGAAGGAAGGAAGGAGGGGAGGGAGGGAGGAGAGAAGGAGTCAAGGAAGAGAGAAAGGGAGTAGCAACTAGGAAAGAAAGAAATGCAGCGGAGTCAGGATCAAAGGGCAGACGGCAGATGGGAGCAGATGACAACACCCACAGGTCACAACAGCAGAGACGCAGGAGACCCGTCCACTCCAGAGAGGAAGAGAGGGAGCGAAGGAGGAGGAGGAGGGGGAGGGAGAGGAGGAGGAGGAGGAGGAGGAGGAAGAGGAGGAGGAGGTAGGGGTGCTGGTCGGCAAAAATCAAACAGGACCCAATTATAGGAATCACAACGAGTCAGTGAGCAGGGGAACTCTCTCTACCTGGAAAACACCAAGGCATGTGTGTGTGCGTGTGTGTGTGTGTGTGTGTGTGTGTGTGTGTGTGTGTGTGTGTGTGTGTGTGTGTGTGTGTGTGTGTTCAAAAGAATGCTAAAGTGCAGAGGTGCCACATACGTGCACACACACACATTTTTGCTTTACAGACATATAGACAGATGCACACAGGAGCACGTGCTTGTGCGTCCACGTGCACACAGAACACAAAAAGACACACTTCTCCCAAAACCCGGTGTGGATCCTGATAATTAGCCTGGCCAGGCCGCTGTGAAATTACTGTTCTCATCTGCTAATGGATGAAAAGACCTGAAGCGAATAGACACAGACGTGCACACACACACACATACACACACATACACTTCTCCATTAAAATAATACCAGTGGGAACGAGTAGAAAACTAAAACAAAAAAGTGGAATAAAACACGAGAATAAAGTCCTGGCCCTACATATTTTAGGGAAGCTCATTAATTACCCATCTGGCTGCAGTGAGGGTAGGGGGTGGTGACATTACAACATTACAAGACATCAGCACTGTGACTACTGATATGTTTGGAAGGCCACCTATGAGGAGAACGAGGAGGGGGGGCGGTGGGGCTTGAAAATAATTAGTACGACTCCTCGTCCGTCAGAGATCACAGAGACGAGGACGGCCGACGAGACAAGAGGAGGAGAAGACGAGGCGCAGCGGAGAAACGGAACGAGAAACGTGACACACAAAAAAAAAACCAAGGGATGGGTAAGTCGGTGGGTGGAGAAAAGAAAGAAAGAGCGACAGAGAGGGATGAGGAGGAGAGGAAAGTGAACCTGTGACCTTAGATGAAAGAACCAGTCACTGTGGGCTACAATTAGGGATGGCAGGAGGGAGAGCATAGGTCAAGAGAACAGGGCTAACACACACACACACACAGACACACACACACACACACAGACACACACCAGCATCCAGCTACAATCATGCTGACGGCAGTGACTGTAGCTGTGCTATGTTTTATATGTAGAGTGCAGCTCAGGACGCATGTTTCAGACCTGAAACCCACAGACGGTCTGTTTCTTTGGGAGCGAACCCGACCGCACTGAGTTTGTTCCCAGGTCCCCGACATCCAGGAGTGTTGCTGGTTTCTCCCTGAGTACAGACCTGAGCCGTGTAGAAAATAAAGCCGGCCTCGTCAATCTGAATCTGAATAGTTTCAACATTTATGTCCGGACCCAGCTCGTCTTACCAGTGATTACACCTGACCTTGGATTATTAATATGATTATCAATTAACCTTTTAATATTATGATGATCAGTGCATTGCGGACAGTGAAAACTAGAGCAATTTATATTTATTATTTCCTTTTATCTTTATTAGGTTGTTTTATACTTAATGTCATTGTAGTTTTGTACAATACAATGACAATCAAGGGTTTATATTCTCTCTTGACTCGTGAGAGGCAGCTTTCTGTTTATTGTTATATTGCAATTATAGCTTTTTTTTAAATCTATTTTACATTATTAAATTAATATTATTTCCGCGTCGTCTGTCATTGTGAAGCACTTTGAACAGCACTAACCTGAATGAGAGATCCTAAACAAATAAAGTTTAATGCATTGATTGATTGTAGTTAACAGCCGATTTGTTATGTGCTTTTAACGCTACATCCCTACAACAGCAAACCCCCCCCCGCTCCCCCCGCCTGAATCATTCTATTGCAGGCACATTAGCCACTTCCCTGGAAGAATGCAGCCTGCTTTAATTGAATTAAATTATACCTTATGCATGCTAAACCGCAAAGCACCTACTTAGACGGATAGAGAGTTAAATGGGAACGGCTTGGGCCTCTCCAGCTGATAACATAGGGCACGCACACACACACACACACACACACACACACACACACACACACACACACACACACACACACACACACACACACACACACACACACACACACACACACACACACACACACACACACACACACACACACTCACACTAATCAAAACAAGACATCAAGTAATCTAATCTGAATCACTAACAATTATCAGCACGTTGGCCCCGGGGCCAGTCGTCTTTCTTTGATCAATGTCTTCTATTAAAAAAAGTGTAAACAATTCAATATCTCCCTCTTACCCCTCCTCCGTACACTCCGTCCCTTAAGCATGGGAGAAGTGTGTGTGTGTGTGCGTGTGTGTGTGTGTGTGTGTGTGTGTGTGAGGGGGTTATTAACCAATTGTCCTTGGAAATGAGTAAGGAAATCAGGAGGAGAGAGAGAGAGAGGAGAGAGCGAGAGGAGAGAGGAGAGAGAGAGGGGTGGGTCTGGCTGCTTTAAGGAGCTAATCTAAGTGAAGTCGGCCATCTTGCTGCACAACAAGGAACAGAAGAGGACCCTTTTTTGTAGCAAAGGAAATATATCGGCGATGCAACGGCTTTGAAAAACTCTTTTAATTTGCTTTCTGCCTCTGAAGACTTTTAAAGCCACCAGTCCTTGGAAGGTCCTCGTTTATTTCCTTAGATTATGGTGGAATGGTTATTGCTGTGGCGTGAACACACATTTGCAGGCGTGCACAAACACAGACACACACACACAAACACCGACAACAAACACACACATATTGAAAAACATCTAATTCAAGGGCATATTTCTCTTTCAGGATTCAGGCAGCAGACGCAGGCGCATGCGGCTGCTGCCTTTTAGATATTTCATTACCAAAAGGTATTTATTTCATTTTACCCCTAAAATCCCCTGTCGTCACAATTCTCAAAAGACATATTTTTCTCTAACCCCCTCTTTTCCTTTCTCTGAGACATTTGGAAAACGTCAGTGAGGATTTGACCAGGATGCCTTCCCAGAGTAACTCCTGGTCCATCAGAGTGCCCCCCCCTCCAACACCCAGTATATTATGTTCAGTGGAGCGTGCTTGGTTCAGAGCTGGCAATTTCACTGGCGTCTTCTCTAGTCTAGTTTGCTCCGGTACAGTGATTCTCGCCCCCACTTCCTTTACCATGAATGTACTTTTGCTGACAGGTGTTTGTGTACAACATTTACTTAGTGTTCCAGGGAAAGTGAGGGAGCAGCAAATTTGATCGGGATGTCGTAAAAAACTGTGCAGAGTCGAGATGACCAAAGAGAGAGGGGATAGAAAGTGTTGAAGGAGAGAAGAGGGAGAGGTTGGAGGAGTCCATCCACGTTTTAGTTTCTCTCAGTGACATGTTCAGGTTGTGACGTTCAGCAGTCCATAAGAGAGTCTCAGCAGGAGTTAATAAGAAAAAGTCTCTCCCTCTCAAAGCCTTCTCATGACGGATTTACCATAGTGGACCGACGGAGGATGAGACAGTTTGGACAAGGCTTTTCCAGTGTGTTGCAAGTGTAGCGAGCAGCAAATACAGAGCTGTGGAAGTGACACGAGGGTGTTGAAAGGGCGGATGGCCACTCTAGTAGCTGTTCCTGCACACACAGGTGACGCTGTTCACTCCAGTGCACGGAGACAAGAGGCTGAAAGGGGGGCGGCCTTCATCTAAATCAGACAGACCTGCCCCGTCCTCAGACACCTGAGGAACCAGGCTGATCCACACTGGGTCTCATCATTTTTAAGAATTACCACAAAATCAACCTGATGTGTAGTGTTTCAAACAGACAGTATCATTTTAAGACTACCAAATAAATGAATTCATGCACACACACATACACACACACACACACACACACATACACACACACACACACACACACTACTTTGACTTACATCGCAGACGGTTGTGGTCCTGGTTAGTGCCGTCGCGGCTGAGTTGGGAACGTTCTTGTTGCCGGCCTTCATGGCAGCGTCTCTGCGGGCCTGTTCCAGGAGGAGGCGGGCTCTCTCCTTCAGCTCCTCTTGACGAGAGAGAACCTTCTGTGAGGAAAAAACAAAAACAACCATGATCAGATAAAACAACAAACAATAAACGGAAATAGGTAGAGTTCACTTCCTTTAAAACTGACATTGACGAGCTCTGTAAGTTGTTGTAAACTTGCTTTTAGAGGATATAATACATATTGTTAACGTAACAGCATTTTTAAGACTTAACTGACCTTCTCAGCCGGAGGACTTGACACAGCTGCAGGCGTCGGCTCCTTTAAAACAGGAAACACAACATTAACCACAGGTATTCAGGCAAATGTCAAAGGTACCTCTTGATAATGTGGCTTTTATGGGAGATTCTTCACAAATAAACTGACGATGCCTAAATAATTGAAATATCACAGAAATTATATATCGACATATTTCAGTTTTCTTGTTTACAAGTTGTACAGTAGGCAAAGGGTGGTGGAAAATGATTCATCCAATCAGGAGGGTATATACAGAACCTACAGTCGAACATTATGGCCCAGTTCACTAGCTGGGCCCGGTGGTGTGGAGAGTGACGGCTTTGACAATAAGGCAAAAAATACAAAATAAAAACCTAGCTTAGAGTTTTATCTGCAGGTTAATCCTGGCTGTGATATAAAGGAGTGCAAACAGAGCTTTTACATTTGGATTAGACCGAGGAATATTACAGTCAAGCTGTTAATAAGACTAAAACATGTTTATCCTTTCAACAAGTCAAATCTGGCCCGGGTGCAGCCGAGGAGGCCTCCCGCTAACTAGATAAGAGCGGATCAAAATAGGGTGTCATAGCTGTCATAACCCCCCCGCAGGCCCCCGCAGGCCCCCGCCTGCCCCGTGACCTTTTGACTTGTAAACAGGAAGCTGTAATCTGCGGTTAACCAACACGGCAGCGATGCATTCAATGTGTGTTTGTCTCTGACTGTGTGCACACAAGCACGCAGGTGCACGCCGGAGCGTGTGAGAGACGAGATGAGGTGTGCTCCGCGCAAAGCGTCGCCACGCCTGAGCGATCACGGCGCCAACTGCCATCAACTGAAGGGATGAGAAATATAATGAAAAATATAATGAAATGTCAAAGCAGGGGGTTCTCCTGGCTGCCTTCTATAGTCGCCACAGGTTAACGGCCCGGCCTTGATGCGTCTGGGTCTCGGCAAAGAGACAGGTGACGACAACATCTAATGCAGAATGGGAAAAATTCGGTACGGTCATCTCCGCAGCGGCATCAACGAGGTCGGGATTTGAAGCTTAGCGAGCGCCAGAAGGGAATGAGTGTTCACCGCAGCCTCTGTCTTATGACTGATGTAACTGCGAAAGTTTCAATCAAAGCCTGGGTGCAAGGATAAAAAACCTGAACAATCCATTTAGGGGACAGGCTGGTGTTCACAGGGAAACGCTGCCGGAATCTTAATACTGGACTTAAGACGCGTCCACATCCTAGAGGTTGTTTAAGGTACAGGAGTATTATTACACGTGAGTTAGCTTGATTCATTTCTTACAAACCTTTAAAGGACGTGTTTGTGAATATTCAAAACACTGGAGGAACAATGAAATCAACAACTTCTTTTTAAGATAAATATGTCACAGCTTCAGTATAGTGTTTCCCACAGGTTGAAAATGTACCTGTGGGGGGGGGGGGGTTAAAGTGTGGCGTGAATGATGAGACAATTTCCTGATGTCTCCTAAATGCTTCACATGCAAGGTGCTGGTGGACGGCGCTGACTAGGTGGAGGTTTACTGAGCAGCCTGCAGTCCTCACTCACTTCCTGCAGCGAGTTGGAAAAGAGTGAAATAAAACACTCCTATGTAAGATTTACCTTTAACTGAATCTACCTGACGAGCAGCTGAAGTATGTAAATCACTTTTTTATCACTCTGGATTCTTCTCATGTAATTTTATATGTTCATATTTATCATATCAGTTAATACACTGTGCAATAATCATATTATTTATATTATTTGTCATACTTATCAGTCTGTGTATCAGTCACTTAACCTCAACTTGTGTTATTTATATTTTATCATATAGTTTAGCCTATTTTTTTCATATTTCTATATTTCCTTTGTCAATCTTTATAAGAGGCATAATTTGATTTGAGGACGACATCTTCGTATTTTCACTGCGCTTGTAAAATGACAATATCTGCATCTTGAATGTTCAGTGAGTTATTACTGTTCGGGGTGTTTACCTGTTTGGGAGGCGTGTCTGTGTGGTTGACGGCGGGGGGGCAGGTGTCTGAGGCGGGCTCAGACTCAGACTGGCGCAGGCTGGCCCTCTTCTTCTTGATGAGGTCCGCGTCCCTGTTGTAGGAGAAGCCCAGTTTCTGGTGGGGTGGTGAGGAGGGGACCCCTCTCCTGGTCGGAGACGCCGGTTCGGTACTTCCCTCCTGTCTTTCCTCTCCCACCTCCTTCTGCTGTCGCTCCTTCTGCTGTCGCTCCTTCTGCTGTCGCTCCTTCTCCATCTCTCTCTCCACCCTCTGCGGTAGCTCACTAATGTCTAAAGTGTTAGCTTTGAGCAGATGCCCCCTGTCCTCCGAGCCTGGCGGCGAGGCGTGGGTCGAGTCTGTGGCTGTGGTGGGTAATACTGTGCGCGGTGATGGGACAGGAGGTGACGACTCCGAATGCCCTGCTGTTGGCAAGCTGGCTGACACTGCTGCTACATCAGCCTTCCAACCCAGCTCCGTGGCTTCTTCCTCTGGAGCTTTGGTGCCGTTGGACTCGGAGGTAACACCACCAGCAGACCCGGCCGGCTCAGAGGAAGCCTGGCGGGGCTGCACTTCGCTGAGTTCGGCATAAAACTTGTCCTGACCTATGGAGGCGTTCGTGTCGGTTTCAAAGTCGCCCACTTTGTACGTGCTGCGATTGCTGTTGGCCTCTATCTGCACCACGTTGAGCTCCTCGCCGGAGAAGTGGGCGCGGATCTGGTACAGGTAGGTCATCACCGTGAGCTTGTCAGGAATAGCAAGCAGCACCATGTCAGACGGCTCCAGGAGGCGGGAGATGCCCAGGTTCGCAAAGACATCATACGCCTGCATAAAAAAAATCAAGACACAAAAGGTGACACAATTATAGATTCATCAAATAAAGCAAAGCAACGAAATTCTGAATATGCTGCATTATAGAAAGGACAGAGGATGGATGTGGGGTGACAGTAGTTGCTGAGAAGTCTGGTCTCTGGTTGTGTTTGGTGCTTGATGTATTGCACGGACGATCCACGAGTGTGTTTGTGTGTGAGACACCTTTGGCATGACTGCTGACAGGTCATGTCAGGGATGGTTGTCCCCGATAAGAGACGCAGATACCCCAAGACAGAGCGCTTAATCCCAAAGTGTGTGTGCGTGCGCGCTTATCGCTCCCCTACATCAACCTGCCCACGCTCTCCATCACGCGTGTAATTGGTCTGATTAGAGTTTGATGAGAAAATACAGGTTTGATTATCAAGCGACACACGAAACCCAATCCCCCATCACCAGATAGACTGAGAGAGACAGAGAGAGAAGGGATGAAAACTATTATCGCAGCCAATGACAGGTAAATAAATAGATTAAACGGCGCACACACACACACAAACACACACACAAACACACACACACACACACACAAACCCATCTCTCCCTGGTATCACAGCTTGTATCTGGCCTGCTTGATAGTGTTGATCAAATTCCAACCTGTTGCGGTGCTCATTTGTTTCACTGCCTCTGCAGATATCTCCAGTCTATCAATCTCGTCCTCTTTCTCTCCGTCTCCCTCGCTGACTTCCAAACACCCCGCCATGTTTTTCAACTTTTATTTATCCAGGGATTGTTTTGAAGAGCCTGCTCCTGCTCCCCCCCCCCCTTCATATGTTTCTTATTTATCCAGGGACGGGGTCTATTGAGGATGTATGATTTTTCATTAAGTCCCTGCTTTGCATTCATCCATTAGATGTGGGAGCTTTCGAGTAAAGCTACTGTCTCAAGTGATGGTCTCTCGTGGGCTATATTTTCTTTTCCGCCATTTTAATTGAGTGACTGAACTTAAAGCGAGGAGTTCTGCTACAAAAGACTAAGCTCGTATTGTGTGCTGTCAGAGGGGAAAATGTGTTTTATCGTTTTTTCTGAGTGGACAAACTCAAAAACAGGGTGAAAATCGGTATAGAAAGAGGGAAGATGGGATTTTTTAAACATAATTCATGAATCCTGACGAAACAAACTATGAGTGGTGGTTTCATAAAGCGACTGTTGGGCCTAGGTATGCACTTTACCAACTTCCATTCAACTTGTAAATGTAAAGAGTTAAATGTTTTTCCAGTTCTTTTTCAATTAAGCTGTAAGGTGAGTACAGCAGGATTACTATTAAGTGGTGGTGTGAAGTCATACGTCATGAATAATATATGAATCTGTATAAATCAGTCAGTCTGAAGTGTTTGAAATCTCAATTTATCACTTAATACACAGCTCAGGACAATGAACCGCCGACCGTCCAGGTTTAAACTCTGCGTAATGTAGTTAATCTTATTTCATCAAGTGAGACAGAGAGCTGGGAACATGAGAACGGAGAGGGTGGAAATGGAGAATAAGGAGGAAGTGCTTTTGACTGTGTAATATTTCTCCATTTACAATCAATTATGTTGTCTTTTGTTGAGCGAAATCTTTTTCACTCTCACCGCTTTGTCCCTTTCTCTGGACGGAGCGGGCAACAATGGGGGGAACATCTATACCCGCACAGGGAAATGAGGTGTATGTTAGTGTGCGTGTGTGTTTGTACTTGCAAAGACAAGGCAGGAAGAAAGAGGTGACGGCGGAGAAAAAAGAAAAGAGAGCGGAGACGAGTTTGCCTTTACAGCGAGCACCCCCCCCGCCCCTCTCTCTCTCTCCATTGCATGGCAGAAAAGGAGTGTGAGAGAGAAAAGAAAGACAGAAAAGAAAGAGAAAGAATACGGGGGAATAAGAGGGCCTGATTGGGTTTCTAACACGTATTCAGGGGACCAAAGTGTGCTTGCATTGTTCCCCTCTCACCCTGAGGAGGCTGTGAAAGAGAGCGACAACTTCGCTGCTCAATGGGGACAGAATGAAAGAATGAGAGAGAGAAAAGAGCGAGTGGGAGAAAGTGAGAGCTGTATGAGGGGGGTGGGGGGGGGGGGGAGGGAGGGAGACTCTCGAGCAGGGTTTTGTTTCAGGGCCGACGTTAGTCTTGACATGTGCTACAGTCTTTTTGACCTCAGTGTCATGTTTTATTCTGCTTATATCTTCTCCTACAGCTCTTCTGTCCATCCTCACTGCCGGCAAATCCCAGGTAACAACAGAAAACCCAGCAATGTGGAAGTCGTCTCTCAAAATGTTGTGACTTCCCCGTCTCGGCCCAATGGCTGTCGGCTCGGACTGAAAGCATAATTTTAAAAAATGGCTACAAAAATATAAACTTTCATTTTCTAAAATGGAGAAGCGCTGTAGTTGTTGGCAAACGTTTCTTCTCAGTGAAAAAGTGCTTTCTGCCATTAATTGAATCGCTGAACTCCAGAAAATTGGAAACTAACATTTTCTGGAGTTTCACGTATGACCGACGCAGCAGGAGATCGTCCAGGTCGGACGTGTTCACAACAACAGGGACGTTTCTGGAGCAATCAGGCAAAGGGGTGGAGTCTGGGTGGAGCAGCAGGAAGCAGGATGTATAGATTTTGCCGTGGAAATCTTAGTGGGTTTATTTTGTTTACAGCTCATCCACATCAGTGTCGGTTCTAAACAAGACAAAAGCTCTTTAATCTGGTCTTTCCAAGCCGATATCTACGTGTATGGCTCCTCTCCTATCGTCTTCTCACACTCTGACATTTTCTGAACATCTTGCAGGAAAAGTTCTGGAAAAGACCAACTTGACTTGAATATCAGCAGCTTAAGCAGCTTGTGTGTGATTGTAGAAACAAATCCAATATGATGACATATATTCTTATCAAGAAATATTATTATGCACGATACAGATTTCCATTATTACCCTGATCCTTGGTCAATAACATCTGAAAGAAGCCCATCAATAAACCTCATCTTCAGTATTTCCGATGGATCAGAGCAACCTCTCTGTCCAGTATGAATCTTGTATACTGTATTTGGAAAATGACAAAGCTTTTGGTCTGGACTAAATGTCACGGTCGCCTGCCCCGGGCCGCGGCTCCCTGCCCCCCCACCCACTCCCCCTCTCTGTGACTGACAGCTATCTATCGTTGTCAATCATCTACACCCCTCCCCTCAGCCCGGCCCCTCGCGGCTGTGCTCTGGGTGCTTTAGCCTGGTGCTTGGTGCTACACTATCAGATGGCATGACAAATGACTTCTCCTTGGCCTCATTACACACCCAGACACACACACAGACACACACACACACACACACACACACACACACACACACACACACACAAATACACACCAGAGCTCTCATCATGCAGATTCCTCAAAAGGCACAGATGAAGTGTGAATACATCCAAAGGCCGGCACACATGCATACACATGTCCATTGATAATAGATCAAGGTTGTATCTGCTCTAAATATTCACTTCTTTGGCTTTTTTCTTTTTTCTCACCCCCCCCCAAATATTGATTGTCCTTATCTGTCATAATTCAGCAGCACAGTCTGGGCTCATTGCAATCACTCCTCACAGATAGACTGTGAAAGGAGGAGGGGGCACGTCTATCAACGAGCCATGAAAAGCAGAGATGCTTGTCGTTTCTATACATTTCCATTTCTGCCGTCCATTCAATAAATTCTGTGCGTCCCTATGACTCTTATATGAAGCAGCTCTGTACAACACTGGATGGGGAGTAAGTCTCTTAACATCACTGTCTTTCATTCCTCAAACTAATTCCTAGTTCTCTTCTGTTTTCACTGTGTGATCCTCACCCTGGTGTGAGTGGTTCCTCTGGATATTTGCAGGCAGCACCATGGACACCCTTGTCTCGTTCGACACCTTCAGGGTGCTACATGACACCACATGATGCATGATGCCTCTTTCCCTTTGCTCAGCTTTCACAAACACCTACAACCTCAAGTATCATTCATTTGCAGATATGTGGCGCTACGGGAAATATGCCAATCACATCTCAAACTAGAATGACACTCAGAGGAGCACGATTCCCAATAGTCCTTTTAAATTCAATCAATCTGCACAAATTCCACACACTTAAATATAACTTTTTTTTCCCATTAAGATGAATTATTCCCTGGGAAATTGATGAAAATGTCTAAAACAACCTAACTAGCAATGTAAAAGAAAGTCTTTAAAAACCCTGGATCTGTCACCGTGGTCCGGATTCATGTAATCCGGCTGGACAGGAGAGAAAACACCTTCCAGTGTTCATGGTTTCTCTGTGTGATGTTTGTTAATGAAAACAATCTGCATCAAACTTCCTCATTCTGATTCTGACTTGAGATTGTTTCACAGTTCACTGCAAAGGAAGCGCTCGCTTGGTCAAATATACATCGACACCAGGTCTCGACATGGAGGCGAGTCGCGGCACACCGGGTTCGGTGCTGCGGCTATTCACCAGCTATCACCTTCTACGGCATATTCCCATATTACTTATATCTAGCCAATTTCTTCAGGGCTACTTGAGCACCTGCAGGGGGGTGAGGGGCAGTTAGCAGATATGGGATTGGGTCTCTCCCTTTCCCTCCACTATGGTTATTGTCAACAGGGTAGCATTCATGCCTAACAGGGCCACCAGAGGTTATCACCGAGCCAGAGTGTGTATGAGAAGAGGAAATCAAGCTGGAGGAACCCGACGCATATCGTTCTGTGTAGCCCTCAGGGCCAGAGAGGGGACCGGGCGCCTGTGTGTCTGTGTGTGTATGATTGTGTAGCAACAGAGTAAAAGTGGGGGAAACAGCAGTGTCCATGTGTGTGTATGGAAAAAAGTGAATGAGCCCACAAAGAGCCAGAGGGAAAGAGTGTGTGCGCCTCGAACTGTGAATGTGTAGATATGATAACATAGGGCAAGGAAGAATATAGGTGTGTGTACGTTGGCCTCATGAAGAGAATGGGTTATTCAGTGGAGGTTTCAGGGTGTGGGCACATGCGTGGGTTGAGATTTCTTCAGCTCTTAGAAAAGTGAGGACGGCAGAAGCATGAAACCGGAGAGAATGATACTCGGACACGCGAACACGTGCAGACCTCCTCCTGCAGACGCTTTTCCACATATACAAACATAATCAACACAAGATAAATATATTGTTATTATACACACACAGCAGTTTAGTGAGCTCCCAGCAGGCTGCTGAGTTCAGATACTATCTCTCCTCTGCCAGGTGACTCGGTCGTGCTTTGGACACACACACGTGCACGAACACACCACAGCAGGGGGCAGCGTGTTATGAAAACTGTCAATATAACATTCTTGCTGTGGAGCAGGTGAGTGTGATTCTGAGTAAATGCATTTTTCCTGCCTTCATCTGTGTTTCCACCCTCCCCTGTCAGACCATGTAAACACATATACAATCTGCATCTAGGGATTAATGGCAGATCTCTAAATAAGGCCGAATGGAGACGTGGATGGGGGGGGGGGGGGGGGGGGGGAGCTAAGTGGTGTGAAGGGCCCAGCGGTGGCTGCCTCTTACCTTCTTGTTGTTTTCTTTAATATCCTGAGGATTGAGCGACTTGTAGTCTCTGGAAGGAACAGTGGGGAGAGAGGGAGAGAAAATGGGAAACAGCGGAGAAAGAGGTGTGTTTAAATATGCGTCACATGTAATGGCATTAGAACTGTAACATGTAATTTCATAGCAGTGCAATCAACAGAACCAATAGAGTGGAAAATATGTAAAAATAACACACCGGAGTGCAAAGGCACACAAGCATAAACACACACACACATACACAAACGTACACAGAGCTGGGTTTTGATAAATGATCTGCTCCTGTCGATGGGGCTGCAGGTTTTCCATATGCTGTACTTTTTAGTGGCTACATACACTAAATACTATCTCTCTCTCACACACACACGCACGCACACACACACACACACACACACACACACACACACACACACACACACACACATAAGACACTCAGAATTACAATCACACACACAAGGAGGAGAGAGTGGTGCTGTCGGCAAACATGCCACTCTTTTTTTTTTTAAATTGAGAGTGTGGACACATCTTTCATCTTTCATCTTAATCAAACACGCCGTCAGGAACGATGACAGGTGAAATGTCACTATATGATTAATGATGAGTCTTAATCTAATGTAAATACACCAGACGTGCCCTTGATCTTGTAGAGACCTTAAAATCCTCCTTCTTCCCTGATGGTTGCCACCCAGCTTTCACTTGCTGGTCCCAATTCAATCCATTACATTGTAAGAGAAACATTGTTGTGTGTGTGTGTGTGTGTGTGTGTCTCCTACATTGTGTCCGGTCTGAAGTGGTGCAGCAGGGCGCAGAAGGCCAGCCCGTTCCTCCATGAGGTGGTGAAGTTGGTGATCTTGACCCCGCGGTAGTTCTTGGTGACCTCACGGCACCAGGCCAACAGAGACTGGCTGGCGTTCGGCTTCCCTCCCAAAATCGGACTCGGGACGGGGCTGGGCTGCGGGGCGGAGAGAGAGGGAGGAGGACGGATCAATGCACTGATGCAACATGTTGATATTCATCGGGGCCTGACAATTATGAATCTTTGGTGCCTATAGATATTAGGGAGTAAAACATTTTCAATACGGATACATCAGCTGATAGATGTAACAAAAACTTTGGCAATGACTCCAAAGATTCTGTTATCAAACCTTTATGATAGAGAGTTGTAATTGAAGCTTAATATTTTACAGTTTAACCATGAACCTAATTAGAAATTGAAAGAAGACACAAATAAAATCAAACATATAGAACTTGAATTAATAAAATAAATGTTAAATATCAACAAAACTGACATCTTTTCTTTGTTGTGTATTCTGTAAAATAAACATTTTCATATCGGTGCATTTCAGCAAAGACCTCGTCTTCGATAAATGGGTCGGGCTCTAATACCTGTTCAATAAATTACAACTATTACATCCTGTAAGTTTTTACAGTATGAAGGATAAAAACATTGATACCGCTAAGAATAAATAATGTAATTTTATTTGTAATATAGATTCTGTAAGTTTTACTGTCACTACTTCCTACGTTGTCATCGTCCGAGCTCCGTATCCACAAAAAGTAGTTTTTACTCAGCAACATCCGCCCGTCCAATCAACATAGCATACTGTCACTCGATGAACTCACACGCACCATAATGAAGGGTCATTCATGAAGCCGTCGTACGACCGTGGATAATGTAAACATATTATTAATTAGCTCCGCCTTTGAAGTCTTATCTGGGTGGAAAGCCTTTCGCCATTAGGAGCCTTTCTCTCTCCCACACTCCAAATCCCACAAATCCTCGGTGGCACGGAGGCGCTGGTCTTCCTCTGACGGCCGGCAGAACCAATGCTATTCTGATTATTCAGCTGGCCGTTCACTAATCTGGTTATGCGGCGACAGATATGGGTTAATTCTCTCAGATCATTTTTAGAGAGAGAGAAATGAACGAAATGTCACTGAGATTTCATTAAATTCATCAAAGGCTCGAGATCAAAAGGCTGTGAAATATGTTCAAAATCCGAGTGTGTGTTACTTATTGTACGAGACAATAACATTAGCGCGTGACTAATAGGACCAGTTTCCTTAATTACATGACACCAAGTTTAAGTTTGATTGAGCTTAATTGGACTTTTTAAAAGCTTTAATGCGGTTACACAAAATTAGTCGACATTTAAGGGAATAATGAATATTTAAGAGACTTTTAAAGATACAATCTGCTTCTCTAAACTGTATTTAAGACATTTTATAGGCTTCGATTCGGCCTGATACCACCGCACAGTGCACACACACCCAGACTCCAGGCCCTCGAGTTCATCTTTCATGTCTTCCCTGTTTCGATTGTGTACTTTATTGTGGAATATTCCTTTGAACAACAGATGTAACGTGTCAGTTTCATCACGATGCCCCCCCCCCCCCACGCAGCCAGGCGAGGTTCACTCTGCTCAACACGAGACGGTTACACAAAGTCAAAACTTTACTTAACCTTTGGAGGAGAGCGACGTGAATGAAAGAGGTGTTAGTTTTACAACGACCACCAGAGCCAGTTAACCCAGTTGTTAAGACACACACAGTGAAGGAGTGTGAGTAACAAGGCCTGTGGTGGCCAACCGACCCCCTCTGTTGGTGGCTTTGTGCAACTGCAAGAAGAGGAAACAGTGAAGGGAGTCCTGACTTAGGACAAATTTGTCATTTGAATTTGAGGAAACAATTAAAGTGATGGTTTGACGCCTTTTTTGCAGAACATGTAAAAACCTGCAGCTGGTTTTGCAGGGATGTATGATTGCAATCTCTACTTTGTATATTTCTCTCCTGTGGAATTCAATCATTCCGATCCTGTAAGATGTCTGTGTGTGTTGTTGCTGATTACATATTTTATTGGAATATAAAGTTTGTACTGTCCGTAAGCCATAAACAAAACAGTGGTACTCGACCTACAGGAGGAAGTTTGCTGCAGTCGGTAAGCACCTGGACAATTCTTTCCTCTTGCTCATCTATTGTTGTCGTTTAACCTGTGACCGTGAGCCTGGAGCCCGCCGAGATGCCACAAGGGCCAAAGCAGATGAAAGGGACTGGAGGCCATCTCTAACAGCGACTCCTAACCTTTGTACCAGTGTGTGTGTGTGTGTGTGTGTGTGTGTGTGTGTGTGTGTGTGTGTGTGTGTGTGAGAGTGGGTGTGAGAGTTATGCGGGCCCCGATGGCAGTCGCAGGGAATACAGGGAGAGGGTAGCGGGAGCCTGAGGGACGGACACTTGACATTTCCGGCTCATCTTTAAAAGAGGGCCTTAACCTTTCCCCGCAGCTTCTCCAGACACGTTTGAGGCGACCTCAACAATGCCTGCGTGCCGTCAAACAATTGAAAGAAAAAAGTGGACAAGAAAAATTTATATATATATATAGAAAGTCGTGAAGTCAACAGCAATTATACAACACTGTCAATCACTGTGTGGGGACGTGAAGAGGAAACGTCCACTTTACCTAAATATGTATATTAGTGACTAATCTAACAATGTGGATATTCAGACTTAAAAGACCTGAGGGATAAAGATTGATACACTTCTCTGCATTGACCTTACACATACCCCACATAGGCACATGGGACTAAACTTGTTTCTCCTGCTTTTGCCACAGTTTGTGTGCATGTGTCACTAAAATTGTGTGTGTGTGTGTGTGTGTGTGTGTGTTTGCAGAGTTCCAGTGTGGAGTGGTGTTCCTCCAGGCCTTCCCTTTCTGCTTTTTCAAGTGACGGTTGAAAGTAGCTGTCTAATTTGAGCGCCCTAATTACCTGGGATTAGAGACCAGGTGCTATTAAAGCAATTAGACACACAGCACACTTCAGCGCCGCAGACGCTAGACCCCAGCCAGCATCACACACACACACACTCCTACACTCACACACACACACACTCACACTCCTACACTCACAGCTTGTGGTAAAAAAAAAAAAATACATACTTTAAGGCTTTCTCTCTCTCTCTCTCTCTCTCATACACAACAAACCACCCATCTCGGTACAGGAGTCAGAGCCAACAGGAAACAAACACACAAGACAAACAAATAAACATAACGACACCTCGAAAAGAAAAAGAAACACACACTTACACACTAATGAGTACGGAAGGTGAGCGCACTGTGTAGAAAAGGAGCTTAATCAAATGTGGGTGCTCAAGAAATGTGCGTCATTTCTAAGATATGAGTAAATATTGTTCTGGTCATTCCTGACAAACCAGAAGCGCGGTGGCGTTCGTCCAGTGGCGGCAGCACGTGACTCGCGCTGACCCCACGTTCATCACAAGCCAAGCTGATGTAATTTGACTCAATCGGCCGCCCGGCCTGTTCCATTATGCCCCGTCCCGATAAAGGTTTACAAAACGCATCTACGCTCGATGAGCTTTTTCATATCCATCACATATTGAACAAACACCATATCTGCTGCTACAGGAACCGGCTGCATTTCCTTAAGACACAAACACGGGAGTTCAATTTTCACGAAGAGCAGAAATGCACCCTGACTTATCAAATAGTTTCCTGTCTTGCCTCGAGGAGAGTGTGCACATGTATGTATTGTGTGTGCGTGTCTTTTATCTGTCTGTGTGAATGTCACTGGGTGTGTGTGTGTGTGTGTGTGTGTGTGTGTGTGTGTGTGTGTGTGTGTGTGTGTGTGACACTGACACAGCCATGTAGCTAGCTCGGCTCGAGGGGAGGATTAGCGGCGAGCATTGCCTCGGCCCACAAACATTCCATATTAAAAATGAAAAGGCAACCTTCATTACTATCAGTGGCACATAACCTCCCCTCTTCCTCTTCCTCGGCTACTATTATACACGGCCTTAACAGCCCGGGCAAAAAAAATACAAGCCACTGACAAGAGATTCCATTATTCCAGATGCCTCCGTGTCAACAACATACATCCGACAGGGCAGAGAAAGAAGAAAAAATGGAAGAAGGGAAAAGGATGTGAAAAAGAAAGAAGGGGGGGTTAAGCTCACTACAATGCCTGAATGACAAGATAGGAGGAGGAAACCTGGAAATGGAAGCATACGGGTTTTTCGTTGGGAGGATTTTTGGTGTCAGCAATATGATTTTTTTTGGAAGAGTGGAATGCGATACGGAGGGAATCGTGGGTAAAGCGGATGAACCGTGATATGGAAAATTAAATAAATGGCCCCCGGGGGTCAAGCCAAGTGTCTTCAGTACAGTAACAGTCCTGTTGGAAACTTTTGGTTTTAGACTTTGGTAATATGCCAATATCAACTGTTCTGACTGAGGGAGGAAGTCGTTGAACACCTCTCATCTACAGTGAGTATATAAACTGTCAGTTCTACTTCAGCAGCATTACACGTGGTGAGGACAGGTATAAGGTTAAGGTAAGATTCAAACTTTCTTAACTAATGGTTTCACACTAAGGGGAGAAAAGATTTTTCAGGAAAACTTGCATGACAATATTAAAGTTTGCCATTTTAATGATTTTGAGGACATCGGTTTAATTTATTTATTTTTGCTTTCAAACAAAGTTTATATAAAATAATGTAATTTAACAGATTGTAAAGTTTTTTTTTAACGATCTGCATTTGTTAGTTAGTTAGAAGGAAAAACCACAGGAGAAATTAACACAAAGAAGAAGACACGACATTTTGGGGCAGATCCAGAAATTTTCTTTCACTTTCTTTAACTTGCAAAATAGGTTTTTTTTCCAGCATTTTTGTTGATTTCATAAAGAATAATGCATAAATCTTGAAGAAAAAAAATCTGGTATGTTTAGGGGAATGATATAGTGAAGATCCAATTGCAAATCCGGCTGTAGTGAATTTAAATGTGGTTTCATAAGGGGACTGTTGGGCCTTGGCGTAGGAGACCGATGTTCACATTGAGGTCAGCAATACAAAAGTACTCCTGGACTGAGGAGTGAGACGTTGAGAGACAGTCCCTCACTGGATCCCCCCCGTTGTCCCAGATGAGTATGGACAACGGGAAACAAAGTCACATGGCGTAACACACAATTTAACGACTTATGAGTACCGAGGCCATTAAAACCATCCTTTTTTTCAGAGCCACGAAAAAGATACAAGTCAAAAGCTCTAAGTGGCAGCTTTGTCTCTCACTTGAGGGCGTAACGCTTCACTGGAAACTTAACTGGCCTCGACCCAATGACATAAACCCACGACTCTGTGGAGAGAAAAGAGCTTCCGTGTCTTTCCAATCTCCCTTTCATGGCTTCAAAGCAGTGTCACAGAGTGTCAGATTTGAGGAGGTGTTGAATCTCGTACTCTTTAAAACTTGTAATCCGCTCAAGGAGCCTACGGCAAAAAGAAAGAACAGAAAAAAACTACACACACACACACAGTCACACACACACACACACACACACACACACACACACACACACACATACATACTCACTTCAGACTGGATGCAAAGATACTGTATGTGCATCACTCAAGCTCTAATGTACACTACAGGCTTATACTACACACTTTGTGGATAATCTAAGATTAATATATTGGGATTATTTTTGACAGATTGGGATATGAGTCATGATTTTGTGTTTCATTTTACCTACAGACAACGATGCTGATCTTTGTAATCTGCGCTCTACACCAAACAAGAATGAGGCCCAACATCTGGAGAATATGATTTGTAAACCGGGACGTTCACTGTATTTTTTTGTCTCAAAGATGGTTTCTGTCATTTAAGGTGGTTCTTATGACACAAGTGTTCATGTTTCTGGTTTAATTGTTTAATTGATTCAATATAAACGGGTTTGAAACGTCATGATTGACAGCTGAGACGGAGATCGATAACCTGGCTCCACACCACAACCAGTTCTATGCAGACTCTGACATAATTGGCGCCAGACGGCAGCGTTTGCATCCGGGGTTATTTCAGCTTCCTTTCTGGATAGTGAGAGGAAGAGATGAGGCACCATCCATCTTTAAATACAGTTTATATTAACACCACAATGCTTCATTTACAATGGTGTGTTGTAACAATCACAACAGAAAGATTTGCAGCTCCTGCTATTTGGATAATCTGCTGTTTAGATGAAATATTTAACCCTAGAATAAACGTACGCAGAGAAACAATCAGCTGCTAGTCAAGATGTCGAGCAAGGACACACTTGAAAAAGCATTAATTCCTGTTTATATTTAAGAGGATAAAGGTTAGTGCACTTAAGTGGCCTGTCCATCCTGCTCCTGAGAAACCTCTCATCTGATTGGCTGGGCTCCAACTGCCAACACGCTCAATTATTTAATTGTACCTTCAATCAAAACAAGCAATTTGTTTAATCTGTGTCCGACGTCTTCACATTAGAAAATAACTGGGTGGAAAAAAAAAAAGAAGGGGGGATGATCGCCTTGCGTCATCTTACCCATGAAATTACGCTTTGGATTTTCAAACGTTGCCTGCATGAGAGCGGAGGGGAGGCAGCGAAGTCCAATCAAAAGTTCAATTATGTAAATGGAGACGTGGAGTGGATGGAACAATAGGGAAGGTGGGGATGTGGGGTGAGGGTGGGGGCAAAAGGCTGGATCAGGAGAGGGGGAGCGAATGTAGCGTGAAAAATAATACACATTAACATACAAAGGAAATATCACATTACTGTTGTAATCACGCTGAGAAGGGAGAGCCGAGACAGGAAAGTGTGTGTGCATGTAAGTGTGACTGTGCATGAAGACACAGTTTAGTTAAGTCAGGCTTTGTTTAATGTGTGCGAGCAGGTGGAGAGACAGCGATAACCCTGTGCACCCGAGAGCTCGCAGCGAGGTTGAACATACGACAACCCGAACCTGCTTCTTTTGAGCAAGGCATTCGGCTGCTACGACACCTCATTCAAATGTACTCTTTAAACAAATTTGTTTTAACCGTGGCTTAAAGTAATCTCTCAAAAAGTAGGAAAATATGTAAATACATGCATCATGATAGCGATGGTGATGAGGGGGGGGGGGGGGGGGTTGCGAGTGATTCGCTCAGAAGCAGATATGCTTCCCCATCTAGCAACGAACCTGCAGGCCAAGACAGAGGGGCCTTTCAGCAGTTGGCCACCGAGATGTAAAATGCAAAAATTGGGAAAAGCGGTTTCCTTTTCCAGGACCATTTTGCTTCCAAGGCCCATTCTGCTCCAAAGGCATAACCATGCAAAACAGCTGAAAACCAGCTGAACGACAGAGGGACAGACACGGCTTGAAATTGAAGTTAAAAAAACGATTCACTGAGAAATAAGAAAAAAAAACATCATGAAATAACACAGTTTGGAGGAGGCAGCAGACAAAGGAGCGATTGTGCCAGCGTGCACTGTGCCCATCCGCCCGCTCGCTCGCCTAACGTGTAACACTGGGGCATAATGCGGTGTAAGCGCTGGCTTTAGCTTGTCATGGAAACGGCAGCAGCATTACCCACACTCACGCCTCTGCAAATTAGCTGTGGCTGAGAGGAAGAAAAAAAAAATAACATGCAGGGTGGGTAGGTTTGGGATTGAGGGGGGTGTATCTGTGTGTGCGGTGAGGATGGCGCGCGGTGGGGGTCGTCGGTATGGAAGCTGGGATTCGGTTTGGAACCGATATCCATCTCCTGTAGGTTAAATTCCTCCTCCTCATCATCCATTTCTCACAAAAAGGTCTCAACCACCTTCTTCAAAAATCTGTTTAAACCCCGTTTTGTCCACTTGTCTCTTCCTGTGTCTCTTTGTTGCTGCGTCAGTGTCCCACTCGTAAAACGCTGAATGCTTGTTCTCGTTGAGTTCAGATGTTGATGTTGTTACGAGGTACAATTAAGACTTCAGGCTTCCAACACCCACTCAAAGCTGGAACAATAAATCAGCTGATGTGTGTTCATTAAACATGTCAGCTGATAAATAACAAGAGAGTACCCAGATGGTTGAGATCATTATAAAACACAGAGAAGAGACAAGTGTGTTTCAACTGAAGATGTTCTACTGAGCAAGGGTCGTGGTCCCAACTCTTCAGAAAGAAAGAGACGGGACAAAACCAAATGTTACAAACTTTTAAATATCAATGTCCGATATTGTGTTTCAAAAAGCAGCCACACTTTAATCCAGGATGGCACTAGAAGAGGGTATTGGTCTTGTGGACATGCTCTTCTATGTATTAATCCACACCTCATGTGGGACGTCTTAATCCTATTAACACACAATAAAAACAGTTTTTGCTTCAGGGATGAAACGGCTGATATATATAGTTTGTTCAGTAGCAGCTTCAGTACGTGCAGGCATCCATGTGTGTCTGATGTTATCATTTACTGTTGATCTAAACATACAAAAAGCGTGTTAGCATTGTTAAATTAATTATATAAGCATAAGGGGAAATCCACAGGTTGACTTGTGGCTCAAGTCATTTTACTCAGTATAACGCAGAACTCGGCCAAGGTCAAACTGTCCCTTAACTCCAACCAAGGTGAACCAAATCATACACACTCAAAGATATCAGTCCCCGACATATGCCTGATTATTTTCATCAGGATACATGAATTAATTCCACGTCCCATCCGTCCACAAAGTTGTTGTGTAATCCTGCTGATAAACAAACCGATGAAAGGAGTGAAACAAAACGTCTTAGGCAGATTTTATTATATGTACGACATGAAATCTTCTAAAGTTGTCGTGCTACTACACTTATCAGTGCGACATGTGTCATTAACTAATGAATCTGTTGAATGTTGTGATGTTAAATGATCATGCATAGGCAACTTTAACATATAAGCTTTGAAAAAAAAAAATCAGGTTTTAAAGAAGCCCAAAAGAGAAAGTAACCCATCCTTCCACTCTTCCTCCACCTCCTCATCTTCCTCTGATGAATAAATAAGCTTTGGGAGAAAGGAAGCAAAGGATCAAGAGAAAGGAGGGGTGGCTCTCAATCTATACCGTATTAATCTCCTTTAACTGTCATCTTCAACAAACAAATTAGTGGTGCAATGGATTCAGAGATCAGCTGAGCCGATAACGCCACTATTTATCAATTAATCTAAGCCTGGGCAGGGAAAACTCATTAAAGAGGCCACATTAGGAATTATGTTCTGCAGGTAGAGAGGCTGACGGTGTGTGTGTGTGTGTGTGTGTGTGTGTGTGTGTGTGTGTGTGTGTGTGTGTGTGTATCTTGACACAGCAGTTGCTCAGCCCCCCCCCACCCCACTACAGACTGCCATTGTCCAGTGCAGCGTGGGCTCCAAAGTGATGAGAGGGGTGATAGCACAGCCAATTAAAATGAACATAATTACAAAGTCACCCCTTTGACTCCTGATCAGAATACACATGCATCAACACACGTATAGAAGGAGGAAGGGCGTGGCGAGGGAGAATCCTACACAGGAGCAGAGAAGATGAGGGAGAAGTACGACAAACGGCTTCCAGAAAGAGTTGGAGGAGGAAACGACAAAGAGCAGAAAACGAGGAAAAGAGCGTGTGAGGGAACGGTTTATGGCGTTCGATGGGAAAACAGGGACCCAAGTGCTCAGATATGTGAGAACTTGACCACTTTTAGTAAACTGAGTCGTGCTGGAGTTGTAAAGTTCTACAAAAGAGGAACTGAAATGGTAAAAAGTACGAGTAAGGAGGTGGAACTATACTGACAGTAAATGATAGAAACATTTTGCATGAACCAATGGTAGCAGAGTCGTGACTGATAAGAACCAATCAGGAAGCAAAGGTGTATTAACACGTTTCTAGATAACAAAGGCAACTCTGGAGTTTTCAAACTAAAACAAGACCAACAGTGTTTCTGAAAGTTTTAAGGTTTTGGGACGTAGTAATAAAAGTGATGTAGCCTCGGTCTCTAAATATCCATTCATCCACTACACAGCTACACCTTCGGCCCAAATTACCCCACACAGAGAGCACATGAGACATACTGTGTTATAATGATGAATAAAATGGAAATGTTGACCTGTTGATGATGCTGGCTGAAAATGTACATTTCGCCAAAGACAAAAAGATTAATTCCTCTTGAATGTCTGTGAGTTAATGATCGATATTTTGGCCGTGGACCAACAGAATCACCTCCCGATGGACTGACATCACCATTCTTTTTAATTTTAACACCTGAGTTTGAATCTGTCTCATCTCATATGTCGTGGTATTTTACCAACATGTGTCCCGACTGCAGAACGATCAAGACAAGGCAGCGAGATCAAATCTTTTGACGACGACTGAGCTCCTACGACAATAAAAGCTGAGGGAACGATCCCACTCAGTGATCTACGGGCTGAGCACTGGAAATGCCACTTAGTATTTCCTATAGCGCATGAGAGCACACACCTGCATACCATAACAGTCCAAAAGAGAGGGGGGGGGGGACTGCTGGAGGGCTTTATGAAGAGGCAATTAAAGCCTTATCATTTCCACACTCACTATCCTTTCCTCAAACACAGACACAAGAGTGCACACACACACACACTTTAACAGACACACACACACACACACACACACACACACACACACACACACAACGTGAAAGACAAATCACTCAAACTAATTCATAAGGTACTTCTAAGGTCCTTTTTAAATTATGGAGAACGGTTGGTTTAATTCAATTAAAATTGTTGCAGGGGCCACTTAAGGATGACGGGAGGAAGGTATGGCATGAAAAACGAGTGCGGTTTTTAAGGAATGTGCGGGGGGTCCGAGACCCTCTGGGGGTCCAAGGAGTTCTTCAAGTGCACGGGGGACTTCTATCTCCTCACTTGAAGACCCCTTAAACCTCACCCCCAAAAACCCTGCATCCTCGTGGGTTTAAGCCCACACACACCTGGAGGACCGGGGCAGATTAAGACCAGATTAAGATAAAGTTACCCCTTCTTCGGCCGCTATGTCATTCAAACCCCTGGCCTCTGTGGCCACTGGATAGACACACAAGACAAAAAGGTTTGGTTCATTCTCATATACACACACTCACACACACACACACACACACACACACACACACACACACACATACACATACACACACACAGGCACGCACACACAAAGGACTTTCTGGTCATCCTCATAAGCCCTATTAGTCTGCTATAGAGCCTCTCATAGCAGACATCAATCATGGAGGGATTAGTCAATTCCCTCTCTAAATGAGTGGCAAGGGAAACTTCCCTTCAACTCCAAAGCAGGTCTCTCTCTCTTTCAGAGATTACACAGCGATTTGTTTTCATTTTGCTCCATCTTCATCGTTTTCTGTTTGACTTGCTTTTCATTTCTCTCTCTCCTGCTCCGCGTCTCCTCCGTTCTCTCCTGCTCGCAGCTTGTGAGGTAATCCTCGGCAGATAAAACTAAGGAGGACTTACCAAAGGCAGATTACAAGCTGCGCTTTGCGGAAGGCCCTTTTACACCAGCCGGAGCGGGTATTGAGGAGAGTGAGCTCTTCGCAGTGCTTAACTTGTGAACTCGACATGTACCCAACAGAGGAAGAGGTGGAAAAATGATAGCCGCATTACAGTAACTGGATCAAAATATATCCCTCACAACACACAAGATTGCATATTAGTACGCACAACACACACGCGCCTGTCCTCCCATGGCAACAGGGTATAAAATTGAATTTGGAAAAAAATCACTGAATACATATTAACACTGACATTTTATTTGTCTGCTTTAAACCACTGAACATATCGATGTCTGCGTTGTCACGTCAGAATTCTTGTATTAGACAACTTCTTAAAAGAGTCTTAAAAACATGGTTTAACTTTTAATCTTCACTGGTTCCCTGAGTCAAAGATTTATTAAAGTTTATTTTTCTACACACAGGTAGACCTACATTACACAACCTATAACTCATCACCTTATGTAACCATTCCTTAAACTTGTTCGGCAGTCAGAAACGTCTTATACCTTTCTAGCTAACTTGATGACAGCGATGCCCTGCAGCTCGAAACAACAACAGGAAGCCAAATGATCGGACCCAGAAACTGGGACTCCCCTCTCCCACAAGATCCAATGACAGACCACTCAGAGACGGCACATAGGAGTTGGGGAGTTGGGGAGGGGTCTACGCTGGGAAAAGGAAGACATTGAAAGGTACTGACTTCGTCTCACTCCTCTCGAGGATTATTCTCCTAATATTACACAGCTTATGGAAAAGCCGATGAGGCCAAGGGGAGCCACTGGTGCTTCAATACCTCAGAAATCTCTCAGAAACCGGCCACTTTGACGGTTTACCTGCTAATAAATAATGATTTTAAGTTCAGAAATCTAAAATGTTTACTTAAACTCAATAATGTACAAACACTGAAATTACTGTCTATTTACATATAGCTTACTTTTTTTTTTACCCAGAGCGAAGCCTCAGTAAAAACTGCTCCTAAGTCCCAGCACAAGAGTTAAGGTGATCGGACGTTTGCAGTTTGTTATTCTTACTGTATTATTATATAGTTTTTATTCCTTTTCATTAAACTATAAGGGGAAAAAAGGTCATCAAATAAATGTTCATAAATTAGATTAATTCATTCTAAAGTTGCCCATTAATTTGTTCTATTTCACAACATCATCATAAGCCCCAGTTTCTCTCAGTCCTACATCTGAAAGTCTGAGTGTAAAAGTCAAACTTATCACGGGAGATGAAATAACTTCGGACTGGATGTGACGATAACAAGACGAGAGACCTTGGAGCGAGCAAAGATCATGAGACAAAAGGTGACTGTCCTTGTCTCTTGGGCTCCCCTCTGTCCTCTAAAAACATCCCTCAGTCGTCACGGCAACCTCGGTAACTCTTCACAGTGCGGATGTGGTCCTCTCCTGCCGTGTACCCCGGTGAAAGCTAATTAAGAAATATCGCAGCCTTCTGCGAACTCAATTAAATAATGTTAATTTATTCTAATTTCAATTTGGAGGTAGTCTGAACTGAAGGGGAGGCTGTGAAAACAAAGTCTGTGAGAGGAAGGAGAGCTGTGGCCTCTGCCTCCCCCCGGCACAGGAGCTCTCACAACCTGCAAAACTCTATTTAATTTGAACCCTTTGATTAACATAAGTAATCACAAAGCCCTTCAACTGAAGGGGAGAAAGAAAACATATCTCTGGTGTTGGTTTACTTTTTCACCTCTGGAAAGAATCAGTTTGTGTGCGAATAATGGTTCCGACTGTAATTTACACCTTTTTTTTTAATACTTCAGCTTGTACAGAAAGAACCTGAGGTCCAGGAAACCAGCATATGTAATAATATGCAACTAAAAAATATTAGCTTGTTAATCTATATATTTAATGAAGAAAACAATAGTTTCCGGGGCCACCAACTTAAAGCTGAAGTCGTCTTACTCTTTCTAAGATTCTTCGTGTAAATATTAAAATAACACAGAACTTCTTTCTATCGAACTTTAGTCCACAGACATATTTCAGCTTCCAACTTTACTTTTTATGCAAATACGGCTAATAATTCACGAAGCGGAAACTTGATGAAAATCCCAAGATCAGAGCATCTAAGTGTAGAGTGGTTTGACTATGAAATAGAGATGGAGATGAAACAAAGGGAGGAGGGGGACGAAACCAGCCCCAGGGAAAAGAGATGGACTGAATCAGACCAGACAGAGCTCACAACCCGCCCAACAGGAACTCTTTCTGTTCATTTAAATTAATCCCACAGACGTTTCCATCCTTCCAGCTCCTTCACAGACGCTAAACTTAAACGCCTTAGAGGATCTATATATCCAAGACGGGGCGCACAAACACACGGGAGACACGGAGCGTCTGATGAGGGACTAAAGTGCCACTTTCTCCAACTTGATAACAAATGTAAAGATGATAACAAGCTAACAAAAGCAGCTAATATACACAGAATGCGATATTATGAGTGTGTATTGCTGAAACAAGATGCTCAGCCTTATTCATAGCTTAAGTCCTCATTTAATGGGGATACAGGGTCGACACTGGGACAGACCGTCACCTCATATTGTCATAAAGAAGCAAACAGAAAAAACGCAACACAAGCATCTGCGGCTTTTCAAGGACCCAGTCTGGTCAGTGTCATGGATAAAGACAAACGGCTTCTGTGAAATCCACAGATGCTGCAGCTTACACATCTATATTTGCCGTCTCGTCCTCTCCATAAATTGCGAGGGCTAAACGTGTGCATGTGCTCGGCTGGCAAAAACCCAGAGCTCCTACGTAGCCCTTGTTAAAGCTTAATGTAAATCTGATCCATATGTGTAATACCTGCATATAGAGTAAGTGGGCACGCACCATATGTCCATTGCACGTCCTGATTTTCCACGAGCTGGCAGTGAAGAAGGCGTTTTTAATGCAATGACAAGGAGGATAAAAATTACATCTAAGATAATATGATTTACATGTGACGAGGACACGGCTTTATCAAAGCCAAAATATGACACTCTACAGATACATAAAAAAGTATGATTCTCTACGAAAAGCATTCCAGCTGTAGTGAAAGGTGCATTTTCTACTAATTCTGTACCTATTTTATACTTTCACATGTTCTCTTGATTACATTCGAGTGAATTTCCCTGGCATGGGATCAATTAAGTCCACCTTATATAATTATATCCATTTTTATTCTCATTCTGAGATTGAACCTAGACGTCTGTGTGTGTGTGTTTGTATTTTGCCAACTTGAATTGCCAGTAGAAATAGTAATAATACAAACCTCGGAACCTTTTATATGAGGGAAGTAAAGTTTAGCTGTGTTTTAGGGGAAGGTTCTAACCAAGCACATGTTCACTCAAAGGAGCCTCAGGCAAAGTAGAAGCTATAAGAACAGATACACACATACATGCATGCAGGTGAACACGAGCACACATCGACACTCTGCACACGTTCATAGTGTGATGATGTGCTGGTTCTCGTCTTGGCCTCTTATAGTGGGAATGTCTCCTCTTAATCCTCTCTGACTTCATACATTCAAAGGTCATCTCGCAGCCTACACATGGCTGAGGAGTGTGTGTGAGTGTGTGTCTGTGTGTGTGTCATAGTGCCTTGTGTGAATAAGAGACAGAAACCTATTCACACTAGCAGTATATGTCAACAAACCCTGTAGGCCCATCCTTGTTTACTGTGAACATCCTATCTCTCTCTCTCTACTATTCCCTGGCCATCTTCCTTCTCTTCCCCCCACTCCTCTCCTCCTGCACCCTTCACTATCTTCCACCTATTCTCCTTCACCACCCCCCAACCCCCTTCAATCCTCACCCGCAATTCATTCTTTGCATCCCTCCCTCCTCCACCCCGAGCTCCAGAGGCAGGGGCATCTCTTGGCGAAGTGTGGCCCACCACAGGCCACTGGCTTTGGGTAATTAAAGTGGTTTAGGCCCCCTCACCCACGGTCACAGGCAACTGCAGCTGGGTGATAAAGGCACTGTGCCATAATTACATGGACGGCCAGCATCACCGCCCAGCTACACTAAAACAGTCAGCCAGCCCGCCGCATGGGGAGGAGGGACCCGTGTGTGTCTGTGTGTGTGTGTATAAGTAACTGTACAGAGCGAGTTTGCATATGTGGGTGTGTGCGTGGGTGTGTGTGTGCACAGGGGGGTCAACACCTCCCTCTGATCGCTCTGCTGTAGTTAAGCCCCCTGTGTTTAAGCCCCACATAGGCTCATTGGGCCCCTACACACACACACACACACACACACACACACACACACACACACACACACACAAACACACACACACACACACACCCCATCCATCCCCACACCCCCAGCCAATCATTCCCCACCAGTGGTCTGACTCCAGCAGTGAGTGTGTGTGACCATCAGCCATTTAATTAGACCCAGACATGATTGAACTAATTTAAATAAATAAATAAACATACGAAAACACCCCAATAAACAAATACCTATATTCAAATGAGGAGCTGGGGAGTTTCATGAGCATAAAGAATGGGCCAGGAGATGGGATTGTGCAGGCGGAAAAAAAGCTAATGTAAGGACCACTGGACGTGGACTCACAAGTGTAAATACACACACTCAAGTGCACACACACACACACACACACACAAACTGCTTTAAGTCACTCACTTATAATCACACGTGTCGCAAAGAATGAGCCAGAATTAAGAATAGGATAAAAACTGTTTCAGAAAGCTGCAGAATTCAAATATTTTAGGTTTCATTTTAATGTTAAAGTATCGTCTGTGTTACTTTCTAATTTAAATTGATATAATCATTGTATTTGGAAAACTAAGTGAAACTTTTGTCATCGTTATAAGGGAAGCAAAGCCCCCTGGACCCCTTAACAATCTAAACAGCACTGTTATCTTTATATCTTTGTTTTTTTCCATAATTTAAGACATAAAATTCTGCCCATTATTCCTCTTTCAATGCCACAGAGAAATCCTCTATGTCTGTTGTTGTTAGCAACGAGCTACAGCTACAGTGTCCACAGAATTGAGTATAAACGTTGGTCAGCTGCCAGAAACTGCTGCCAAAAACAGCATCAGATGGTTGCTCATATTTGTACTTCAGTTTCCAGTTCTACACAAACAAAGTTTTTGTACAGCTGACTGTGTTTACACGGTCAACATTTTAACATCGGTGTTTTAAAGGGAGGTTGTTGTTTTCTATGCTTGTTTAGGGGGGAAAAAAGTTAAAAAGTCCCAAGTCCTCCAACATCACAACCCAGAACGCTTTAAGCACCGGACCACGACACACTGCTGAGGCTGCTTGACGTCACTTTATTCAAGCACTTGTAGTATTTGTAGTTTTGTCGTCCCAGGTACGGTCTGCCAGTCGAGGGGATGAATCTGAGTTCATTTAACTCAATGAAGCCTGTTTACCTTGGGGGACGAGGAGGCCAGCTCTCTCCCCATCAGCGCTGCCACTGGGCTGGGCCCGACAGGCTGCGTTCTCTCTCGGTCTGGACCAGAGCAGGGCGGGTGGGGAGCCGGTGGACTGGGGCCAAGTCCAGAGCTGGGACCCGGGGGCAGGGGAGCCCTCCTCTTCTGGCTTCTGTCCATATCGGGGGAGGAGCCACCAGCGGGGGCCCGCGAAGGGCTCGATGCTCTTGGCTCGTAGAATGGGTTGGATCTGAGAGTGGAGGGAGGAGGGAGGGGACAAGAGACAAGACAAAGAGATGTCATATTAGAAAGTGTTTGATTTTCTTTCTTTTAAACTAAAGATATAGAACAGATATAAGTGTGTGAAATTACCAAGACTAATATGACCTTTTTCCTCAAAGACAGATCAACAGTGGTCACTAAACCAGAACTGTCAACATACCAAGAGTTGACAAAAGTGGACAATTAAGTATTTTCTATTATATTCTAAAGTTAAAGCTATTGTACAAATTTATAGAAAACAAAATACATAAGAAAAAAGTTTCAATGACTATGGACATTGGATCAAAACAGTGAGATGCCACGAGCAGCCTGTGGACGGACTCACGCCTCCGGACAACTGACTGATTAACCAGATGAGCTAACGGGCGCCAACCAACTGCCCATTGTTTCATTAATCAGGAAAATCCTGGATGGAAACGAGAGTTTGGTGCAATACAATGAACAGCACACAACGTGGGAAGGTAATAGAAGATGCAGGTGCACTGAGGTCAGGTCAGCGTGACCTCATATCCTTACTGCCCAAGGTGGACTACTGACAGACAGGCAGGGGCGCGAAGGCACACACACACACACACACACACACACACACTATAGGAACTCTTACACACATACCAGAGTGTTATCAATATACAGGCATGCTTGTGGCACTGAAAGCAGGGGCATGGCCTTGAGACATTCACTCAACATGCAACAAGCAATCCTAAACAAACAAGCGAATTGGATGGAGCGGGCGGAGGGGCGGAGGGGTGGAGAGCGAGAGTGAGAAAGAAAGAAAACTGATTGACTAGGTATCTGTCTGAAAGAGAAGGTTAGAGCGACTCAGTGTCTCTCTGACCGCAGAGCGACAGAGAGGGTAGGGTGGGAAAAAAAAGGAGGGAAGTGAAGAATAGAAAGGCAGGCAGGCCTTTGGAGGAGCTTTAACAGACCAGCACCGGCTAAAAGACATGTGAAAGGGCTGCAGTCAAAACACGGCGTTGCCCTCTTGAACTTTCTATTCTGCAGATAACTGCTCCTGATGTATGAGACAGGGCAAAAGAAACATGCCAGTCAATAACCTGTCTGTCTTTAGACAGCTGAGAGGACTAAAACATGCGGCTATCTGTGTGACGGCTTCACTCAACAACAGCCAAAACCTGAAAGTTTATATTTACAATTCAGGCACAGCCAGTCGTCTTCAAAGGTCACGCACACACAGACACACACACACACACACACACACAGTGAAAGATTCTGCAGAGAGGAGTACGACAAAATGATCCTCACAGTATGAAACTAAGTTCAAATCCTAATCACTGATTAAATGTTACGATGATGTTTTCATCCTGAGATAAGAAAGGAGAAGTTCCAGGAAATGTCCGGAGCAACTCACTTGCACATTTGCCTTCTCGCATACAGCCCTTCCGGGAAAAGGGAAAGAGAGGAATAAGGAGGAAGAAGAATGAAGGTGAGACAGATAGAAAAAAAAGGAAGCAAGTGAAATGAAAATGAACGGAGTCTGAGGAGGAAGTCGAGGAGGGAAAGTATGGGCCAACAAGTTGATTGGAGGGAAGAAAGGAATGATAGAGGAGGGGAAAGAGGGAGACAAGCTTCAAGAATGCAGTGAAACAACAGGGCCCTTGTTCCTGTTGAAAGAGCTGCTTCGTCACTCCGCCTCGATGGGGGGGCTACAAGTACTTCTCCATAAGGAGGGGTCTGAGAGGACTTGGCCTGTCGACAGTAATGGAACCAGGCAGGCTGGATCCGTACAGACTGTTTCTAGAGCTACTAGAAACCGTGTCAGACAACTATTCTCAGAGGTGTACGTGTGGACTCGACACGATGTGACAAAAGAACAAAGATGAGGAAACAGAGTGAATTAAAGAAATGAAGTCTTACTCATCGAGCTCCTCTTCCTCGTTGCGAGCGGTGTCTGCATACAGGTACTTGCTCATGTCAACAGGCCGTACGCCTTTCCTCTGCCTGGGCTTTGGGGGTTCTGGGTCTGGCTGGGGGTCCATGTCCTGGTCCTGCTCGTGGTCCTGCTCGTGGTCCTGGTCCTGGTCCGGCTCCTCGAAGGGGTTCCCTGGGGAAGTTTGTGTCTCCAGTTCATCTGGTTCACTGAACGGATTCGAGGAGTCGTGGTCATAAAAGGAAACATCGTCGACGAGCTTCTGTAAGACCGGCTGGGCACGAGGCTCTGTTCGATGGAGGAGAGAGAACAATGACTGCAGGTACAACACATATTATACAAGAGTCAACCACGGTCACAATGATTCAATACAATCTTCTGTGATAGCTTGTAACACCACCTGGTTATTTGTCTTCTCATATTGTGTTTTTTTTATTTCGCCAGGTTATTTTTCCACCCCTTTCCATTTGTTTGTCAGCAGGATTATGCAAAAAAAACACTGAATGTATTTCCATATACATTAGTGGAAGGACGGGACATGGGCCAAGAAAGATCTGCTAAATTTTAAATATGTACAAAGGGGCATATTTATTTTTTGTGTAATAGAACTTCTAATTGTGGATTCCTTCAAAAAAATTCTAAAAACTTCTATCACCTCTTAATTATACACGGCTCCTTTTGTTTATATAGTTTGCTCCTTTTATATTATGTGAACACTTTGTCAGTTTTGTATATTGTTTATTTTGCTTTTATTATCCATTCAAGCACTTTGTAAACCTGGTTTTAAAACACTATTTACTTACTTACAGATTTCTCAGGTAAAATATATCAGGGGACTTGATTTGTATAATTCTATAAATGATATATATCATATCATTTCCAAAACAAACACACAAGTAAAACCTATGTAAAGTTTCAAAAGGGGTTAAATAATATTAGGGCGTCTCACAAGAGATGTGGATGAAAAACAAATTCCTAAAACAAACACCACAGCAGCAGCTTCATGAGGGGGGGAAGCATATCACTCAAAAAACAAACAGTCCACATTAATACTGCTGGCTACTCAAGTGGTCAGACAAAAATATTGGTTTAGCTATCTGAAAGCACTGGAGCCCACCTGCTACAGTTACACATGATCACACACATTCACAGGATGTGTACGTCCAAACATTCATTAACATCTAACTCCCCTGATTCCTAGAATAAACAAAAACCTGTATTGTGTAACAGTAGGTGAAAAATAAAAATCAAAGTCTGGAGCCAGTCACAATAAAATCTGACTGCGTGTGTTTTCTGTCACACGAGTTCAACGTACCCTCCTCCTCAGGCTCTCCAAACGGGTTGAGGTGGTTTGGATGAAGGTCGTCCTCGGGGTCCTCGAAGGGATTTGTGCTCATGGCGAGAGGCGTTTCCTGATCCTCGTCTTCCAGGAAGTTCAGCTTGTTGATCAGCTCTGTTTTCACAGATTCCAAAGTAAAGTCATACAAATGAACCATTAAAAATAAAGAATTATGACAACTGCAGTAAACAACAACACAAATATCCCAGAGTGAAATGAATAAAAACAACGCAAACCCAAAATACACCACATTCTGCACTTTGGAGTGAACCAGGAGCATAAACACTTGCATGTTATTCCCTCTTGCTAACTTCCCTGTGCTCCTCTGCAACCCCAGAGCCAACTTCAATACATATAGCAGCACAGTAGCATTCTGGGAAGACTTGTGTGGCGTGGAGGGTTACTGTGGGAGACGGTGAAGGCGGCACATGGAGTTGCTATAGAGATCCTGGCTGGAGAGGCGAAGACCACTTTATCTTCATCCTCACTGTAGCTCGGTCTCATGCTGCCAGGGTCACAAGGCTTTATACAGAGATACTGAGACGTGAACCAGTGGGAAAGAAGCAGCCAGCCAGGGTCTGGGGTGCACGGGTCCGCAAGGGAGTCTCTCTGCCTTCACCGTTAAACTCTGTCTTAACTTTTTACTCCATCACACAAGCCCAGTCCAATTTAGCATTGGATTATATTAAAGTCTCACGGTGAGAATCCCACAGATCTTAGACTCACTGTTCCAACTCCAATTTGAAAATAATAAAGCAACCTGTCTTCGTGAAAAGATACATTTTTGTTGCGTCCGATTTTGTTCCTGGTTTGGTTCACTACCAATTGCAGCAAAAGAATGTTCACACCATCAAAAACACAAAGAATAGGAACCAAAAGGAAGTGTCCACAACACCTTGTACAAAACATCACGACATGAACCAAAAATAAACTGCAACACACCACATGACCACAACAACATCACAATATCAATGTCTAGGATGCTCGGAGATGGGGGGGGGGGGGGGGGTAACTTAGGTCAAGGAGAAACCAAAAAGAATTGGAGAAGGAACGATTAAGAAAAAAGAATACATGGAAAACAATGAACTGTTGGGTGGAGATGACACACAGGTCACAAGACGGAGGAAGAGTCAGAAAAACGGAAATGGGGGGGGGGGGGAAGAAAGATGAAGAAAGACCTTGGGAGGAAGCGGCGGGCTTAGCGGCTGCTTTGCGAGCTCGCTTAAGGAAAGCAGCATCATCATCATCATCATCCCCATCTAAGCAGCTGAGGGCATTCAACTGGTTTACTATCTCTGTAAACGACAGGGCCGTACAGGAAGGGAGGAAGGAAGAATAGCAGTGAGACAAAATAACACACCCCATCGAGAGAACACACACACACACACACACACACACACACACACACACACACACACACACACACACACAGCTTATATAGAGTTGAAAACAGTTTGTATACTTCGGTGTGGAACATAGATAATGCTTGTATTGGGTTGTCACTTATTATTTGAACAGCAATGACCCGTTTGATACACAATCTAGAAGTGCATCAGACCGTCAGAAGTAGTTTGCCTTGAGATCCAGCAGAGGGCGCTCACTATCAGCTTGGCCTCTTGACCTATGAGTCAAGTTAGTCGGTCTGGTTGTGTTGTTTTGCTAAACGGAGGAGGCTAGCTAGCAAAGCTGAGCGGAGCTTCGCGACACAGTTTGCTTGAGAAGCGGTGTGTGGGGAAGTGTTGTGTGTTTTACACATGAGAGCTGAGTAACGAACAGAGACGAGGCTGATTGAAGTTAATGTCTTGATAAATTCATTTGATTTTGAAACGTACGTGTAATGATGGTATGATTGATGGTATGTTTAGAACTACACACACAAACACTGATATTTGTACCATATGTGCTCGACCAGTTTGATACCATGCACAAAAACAGGAAATACTTATTTTACACAGGTTAAGTCGCTGACTGGTTATCTCGTGAGTTGTACTAAAGAACACCCAACAATCACTAACATGATATCATAAAGACCCTGTACACACAAAATATATGTACAACACATCCTTCTTAGCTGCAAGACATTCTCTTTTTATTATTTACATATTTCATGTAGAAGATAAAAAGACAATATGTGTTGGTGTGTGTTATTGCTGGGGAGGCTGCCTGGCTTGTTGGGAAGGTACGTCCAAGGGCGGAATATGATAGTAGGTAGTTTTGGCAGCTTGGCCGGTCTTTTGATTCACAGACACACACTAGTGCATCGCTGTAGGCACTCAATGCATATACATACAAATGAGACAAAGAGCAGAGACGTGAAGAGAGCGGAGAGGACGCATGAAGCTTAACATGAAGATATTGCGCTTTGAAAAGTTGGATTAAGCAAAGCAGGAAGCGGTGGGGCCCATACATTAAACTGTGGAATGAATCCTCAACATGTATGTATGTATGCAAGGTGGCAAGCCCCCGTCAGGCCGCCACACCAGCAACACAGGCAGAAGGATGAAGAGAGGAACAAGAGGTGATGAAGAACACACAGTCTGTGCAACAGAAGACAACCTTGAATTCTCACACATGCTCACACTCATGGAAGCATAAAGTTAGAATGAAAAAATATCGAGAGAAGCAAAGTTGATGCCTCACGTGAAGCATTGGGTCATGGTTATTCTGGTCTGGTTGATTATTCAGGACGGAGAGAGAGAGAGACGTGCTTCCCAAAGTGAAGTTGTCAGTTTGGGAGAATTCAATAGGATTCTATCAGCATTGTAGCTGTCGAATTAGATTTTATAGCTCGACTCAGCAGCTATCAGCCAAAAGAGCTGGTGAAAGCAGCATTAAACTGAGCTGACACACAAAGAAAATGTTTACACACGGAAATATACACATTAAAAAGCAGTGACGTGGGTGAATTTCATCAACTGCAGCAGGTTTATCTCTGATCTTCCAAAACAATACGTCGGTGGCTGCATTAAAGAAACAAAAAGTGCTTTGTGTTCGTTTTTTTACCTGTGATCTTCGCTGCCTTCTCCTCCTGGTTGACCCTGTTCTCCTCGTCCTCCTCGTTCTCCTCCTCAAAGTCGTCCAAGTTGCCGATATCTGCCTGTTTCATGCTCATCAGGCTGGCCAGGCTCTGCATGTCCTCGTCACTGGAGCACACACGCACACACACACACACACAGACACACACACACACACAGACAGTTGGAACAGGTAAACAAACACATAATGGTTCAAAAAGCAAACCAACCCCAGGTCTACATATGTTTATGATGATGATACGAACATAATAGTAGATCACGACCAATTTAGTCTTTCATAGACATGTGCGTATATTTTACAGAATAAACAATATATGAAATTATGTTTCATTTCCTATTATTACACATCAGGCATTAGAAACGTTTTCCTCCCGATATCAGCATCAGTTCCCAAACATCTATGTCGGTCGGGCTCTTCATAATAGACTTGACAACTACCAGGGTGATGCAAAGGTATAAAGGGAATAATTAATGAATTCAAATGCATCATTTCATTTCTTCCCTTCAGACCTCGACATCTGCACCTTACTGTCATAAACACACTTTAACTTCACTCACTCTTTAACCTCGTCTCTCATCCTCTCTCACCTCTACCCGTCCTCCCTTTGTCTCTGTCCCCCCCCCCCTGTCACTCTCGTCACACATGTATTAATTTCTACATTATTTCTAGTATTTTATGTTGCCTTGTGTACGCCCCCCCCCCCCCAGTCCCTCGATACCACCGCTCCGTCATAATCACTGTATCCTCCTTTCTGTGTTCTTTGTGTTTGGTGTTTCCCAGACCCACGGGCTCATTTGAACTGGTGTGATGGAGTTTGTTTGTGTGTGGCCGACATCATTCCCCGAAGGGTTAACAGGGGTTACGCGCCATCGACCCGCCATCCGCGCCGCAACAAAGGCCTCGCTGCTCGCTCTCTCTCCCAGTGTGTGTGTGTGTGTGTGTGTGTCTTTAAATGAAAGTTGCTGCTTTCAAATTAGAATGAATAACAAACGTCCTGATTGAGAGTGTGTGTCTGTGATATCAAAGACGACCATGAGAGAAAGAATAAAAAGCTGTACCGAGTGAGTGTGTGTGCATTTGTAAATTACAATTAGAAATGTGTGCATGTACATTACGCCTGTTTATATATTCTTAAATATTTGTATCATTGTAAAGTTCATGCAGTCAATAAAATTCACTTTCAACCAAGGCAGGTTAACTTGGAGCTGAGGACATCAAGTCTGAGTTTGAAGAGACATGCAATCAAATCTTCAATAACGTCATTCTTCAAACATCTCTGGTTCGGGTGAGACTGCAGGTCACAAAACAAAGCCGGAGAGATTGTAGTTCTAAGGCGGATGTGTTCCACTGAAAGTCGAGTATTATTTTTAATAGAAGAATCAGAACCAGGATTCGCGAGGGACCTAAACCGTGTTGACACCCCGACTCCACCGAGAACAGACCAAGACTTACGTGGCCTTTCCCTCACGGAGGAAGATGCAGGAGAGGGAGAACTGCAGAGTGGCCGACACCACCTTCTTCGACAGCGGCTTGAATTTGAGTTTGACATCAGTCTGCGTGGGCATGGGGCTGGCGTACTGCTTCATGTTTATACTGCTGGTGGCCAAGGCCTTCCTCCGCCCTGAGGGAGACTCCTGCACGGGGAGAGAGAGACAAGAAGCACATTCAGGTGAATATGGGCTCGAATTGTTAAACTGACAGAACATTACACTGACACATGCCGGGTGTCAAACAGAAAACCCAAGAGAAAAGAAGGGTTTTGTTTAAAATTAAGTTTAATATTTAATGTGAGGTAATTCTTCCAGACTTAATTGGTTTTTATTGAACTTCTTTTCACTGTTTTACATCCTCCTTTGGGAAACAGGTACTTAAGGTTCAGTACAGTGCAAATTAATTCTCATTCTTTTCATCCCTTCTAATGACTGTGTTTACAACATGCAGATAAATAATGGTCAGTGTTGGTTGGTAAATTCCAAACAAGCTAAAAACCGGTGCCCTCCTGCACTCATTCTGAATTTGGTTGTAAAAATCCCTCCTGATATTTCCTATTCCACGCTGAAGACATTTTTTCCTGCACTTTTCAGATATGTGCTCTGGGTCGGAGGGGAGAAGTCAAACTGGAATTCGGGAACACGCCACAGACCAGATGATAAGAAGTCATGGAGTCAGTGGAATGGCAAATGCAAAAAATGCAAACTGCTTGCCTGAGGACAGTGTGTGGAAAATATGAACTGCAGGGAAACTGTTGGATATGAAAAACCTAAAAACAGAAGTTGGGGGTGTTCCAGCCTTTTGTCTGCCGCCCCTCAGCTGCCAGTCTTGTCTTGGAAGCACCTCCCTGTCAGTGGATGGCAGACGGGTTCACCTCCGTGCTCTCCTGAAGCAACTTACATACTATGTTCTTCTCTTCTGTTTTATTTCTACTACCATATTTTCCTTGTTTGTGATCATTTGCATGAGGAGACACCATATGGATATGGACACAGCCATTGATCCATGTTGCGTCCACTAACATGGAGGAGGCAGAGCTCTATGGGAGAAACTCAAAACTCATGCTCTGTCTTTACATTTGCCTGATTCCAACACAAAACAGCACATGTAACTGTAGATACACCTCCACAGACACACACAGACACACACTTCTGTTATTATACCACAGGAAAATACCTTCTTGTCTCAGCTCTGAATCGAGCCCCGAGGATCCACCCTCTCATGTGCACTATGCCGAACAAAGCAGAGCAGCTAGCTCTCTTTCACACAACACCAGTTTGAGAGCATATATACATACAGTGTACACACGCGCTCCGCCGTCTGTGGCAGATAAAGCGATACGAGCTCTTTACGTTGCCCGTTTCCTGATGTCTTCACACACACACACACGGGCACACAAACCTCAGAGGCTTTGGCTCAGTGGGGAAAACTCAATCTCAGCCTTATCGCTGAGGACTGCAGGGTATTCTTTGTCACACACACACACACACACACACACACACACACACACACACACACACACACACACACACACACACACACACACACACACACACACACACACACCACAGAAAGAGAGAGAGTTAGTATCAGTACAAAGTGGTAAAGCTATTGGTAATATTGTGAGAAACTATGTAAGCTCCGAATAGGAAATGGAACTCTATGGGTCAGCCATAGGAATACTGACTCTGGGTGTAAGTGACCACTTATTGTAATTATTAAACACTATATGATGTTGAGTCTCACTAACTCCCTCCTAACAGTGTCTATGGGCTCTCTTGACATGCATCTCTGTAATTACTGCTGCTTTCTCATTGGCTGTCTTCAAGAAAGTAGTAAAAAAAAAAAAAAAAAAAGAAGCACTAAAACAGGTTAACAGTCAAATTCCCATTAACGTAAGATCTTAAAAACAAAGTGCATCCCTCCACCAACGCTTTATTTCACCAGGTGAAGCGTCGAAGATTCTGTCGTGTGAACCAGGCTTTAGGCAACAGGCCTCTTCCCTCACGAGTTTCTCTCCTGATGCAGTTTGGACAACACATAAAACCTAAACCCCCTCAGACAAACATCATCTCTTTCTCTAACTTTTACCCGTCCGTTTCTGTCCCGTCTTTCCATCCCTCTGCTGTACATCTTATCTAACCCCACTATCCTCCCATCTCTCTCCGTCTCTACCTCCTCGTCCCCATGTCGCTCCTTCCTCAGACCAATAATTAAATTAAATAAAATACAGAAGAATCCGACCGACCAACTGAGTAGCGAGGCCACTTGACATTTCGTGCCGACATCTGAACATAATGATGTATCATCGCCGCTGCCACCAACCTCTTCTTCTCAGCCCATTGCAAGAAGAAGAAGAAGAAAAAACTCTCCCTCTCCACCTCTTATCTCTCTGCAGATTACACTCCAGCTATTATACTAAGCTAATAGCGCATGTAGATACTTTATGAATGAATTTGCCAAATGCACCAAACACTTAAGAAGAGGGGATTTAGCAAAAAGGAGGATGGGGAGAAAAGAGGGGGGGGGGGGTCTTGAAAAATAGGAAATACTTAAAGATATGCAAATACCCTGGCAAAAGAATGGAATAACCATTTCAACAGATTTGAGTAGGGGCAGCAAACAATGGAAATCTGCTCTATTTCCCCGGATGCTACTTGTCAATCAACGTGTGTGTGTGTGCATATGCATGTGTGTGTGTGTGTGTGTGTGTGTGTGTGTGTGTGTGTGTGTCTTTTAGAGAACGTGGGGCGGGGGGGTGTAGTCAGGATTAGGGTGACTGGGAGGTTGTGACAATGTGTAAAATGAAAAGGAAGCACAATACAGAAGTTTAATTTATTACAGAAAGAAATGTGCTCTGAGCCCAGAGAACGACTAAATACCTGCATGTGTGTGTGTGTCTGTGTGTGTCTGTCTGTGTGTGTGTGTGAATAGAGAGAGAGAGAGAGGGCAAAGGAGATATAGACAGAGGGCGGGAGGGGCAATGGCGATATACTGCCTCCTCGCTGCATCTCTGTACAACTGCAACAGTTAACTGTTACTTACAACTCACTCACACACACGCAGGCCAACGTTTTACCAGATACATGTTAAGACTTATGCTCGGATTGTATTTGTCATGAATTAGGATGAACTTGGTCTTTTTATTTTGTGTGAGACTACAGTGTGTGTGTGTGTTAGAGTACCCATCCTGCCCCTCTCTCCTGGTGCCAGCTGGCCCTGGATCAATTCACAGATGCTCCCCTGGTGGGGGGGCAGGGGTCAGGGCAAGAGGGGTGCCCGGGGGTCCTGCTGAATCCCTCTGCCCCAAAATGCCAATGGGACGGGCAGGAGGAAGGAGGGGGCGGGGGATCCTTTTGTCACCGAGAGATGGATTAATTAGACTGAGTGCTAAAAGAACCTGGCTTCTTTGTGTGGACCTGGTCTGACTGATACACACACACACACAGACACACACTGACACACACACACAGTTGGGCAGTGATAGCACATGATGAACAAAAGGAATAAGAGCCCAATAGACACACACCAATCAGCTAATGGTTTTTTAACACAGGTCACCACTGTTAGTTTCTAATTTGAACAAACACAGTCGATGTTCGTTATTGATCCACATAATAGCAAATTTAATGAATACACCAACATTATTTATTCCTATGTTAACTCTGACTTCTCCTGCCGTTGTCAGCAGTAAGGTACAAGTGATTTTCCAGTGGTTGAGGAGAGCAGTGATGTTTAGTGTGTTGTTGGGGAAGATGGAGGATAAAAACACGGCTTTAGCATCACAACCGTGACGATAAGTGATGAATCACTGGTTCCACAACAAGCAGATGAGTATCTGACTTAAGCCCGATGCTTCAAAACAAAACTGGAGGGAAACGGGACAAACTGAGGTCAGTTACACTCCGACGACAGAACATGTGAAGACTACACATCTCACAAGTCACATTCGCTGGCAAGTCTCTGTCTGTATGTGGCTCCCGTACCTTCCACCTGTTCGTGGAAGTGCAGAGTCAAAGTTGGTGCAAATCTGAACACTTGAAATGTTCAATATAAATAAAACTTTGAATAAACAGACGACCGGTGCTATGTAGCAGCAGCGGCTGGGAATCAACAATGTAAGTGACAGTCACAGCACATTCACAGCAACGACATCTGATTCTCCAGTCGGGGATTCAGCGTACTGGGATCACACGTCACTGAACTTTGAATTAACGGGTGAACGGCTCTTTGTGCAGCGACAGTGGAGCAGCGTCAGTGTTCTGCATTACATGTTTTAGAAAGCAAGCTGCAACCAGCTCTACCACAGGGCGAGCAAACAGCCCCGGTGCACTCGATTTGTTTAAATACTTGCTCAATCGAGGCAGTTTGTGCTGATCAGCAGGCCGACAGAAGAGAAACAATGAATGTTCCTTTGAGTTTCTGGCTCATTCCACATCCTCCTGTTTTTCTTCCTGTGTGGAAATGTGTTAATTGAAAATGGTGAAACAAAAACCTCCCTCTCAAAGCGGATAAAAAAGGAACACAGAGGCTGCAAATATTCCAGTCCACACAAGAATGTACACAGGCCTTTTGTAATTTGCATTCGCACGGTTCAGGAAATAAAATAAAAGCCGAACTCAATTTACCCTATAGAATAAGCCTGAGGTTGCACCGATTAGCCCTGCGCCCTGACACCCAAAATCAGCTGGCTGTGGTTGAATTCAGCAGTCAGCAGATTGGAGGTTGGTGGGGGGGGGGGGGGGCACAGTGATATTCCTCTCGCCTCAAGGTCACAGTTATTGGAAATGGAGACATCCAATGTGCTCACATCTCTCTTTGAAACCACACACAATGGAGTGATTCCTCTGTGTCAATTTGGACTCCCCTGATAACTGATAAGACGAGCCTTTTTACATACCACCTATGAATACTGGACTATAGGTGTTATAGACGCACACACACACAGACACACACACACACACAGAGAGACACACAGACACACACACAGGGAGATTAAGACCAATTTATTCATCTGCTATTATATGTGAGGATTTATTTTTTTCCCCAAGCTGTGTGTATGTGTCTGTATTTTAAAAGCAACAATGGACATAAAAAGGCATGAAATACTATCACTGCAGTTATGTGAATTACAATAACAATGGTCTTAATAATGGAATGAACTGTGCAAATGGTTTTCATGCGTACGACACACACACACACACACACACACACACACACACACACACAAATAGAAAGTTAAAAAGAGGACAGAATTGCTCCTCACTAGAACCACCTTGTGGATCACACAGAACTTCACCCCCCCCCCCCCACCCCCACCTCCTAACTAATGGAAACACCTTGCACTCTGAGCACCACTATGTTCATGAGGGAGGATGTGAACAACAAAAAGAGAGTTGATGGCAAAGTGGCTGAATGAAGTGCGTGAAATGAAAGCACTTGTATCCACTGCACTTTGAAACCATGGCTCCACAACACAAATCACAAATACACAGACTGGTGCAAACACATCTGGGATACTTCCGCCTCATCTGTGCTCATTCAACAAGATCATATTCAGTCTGTGTCTCTCACTTAATTGTGGATGGGGTCAGAATTTTACTGGTTTTTCTTTGGTCATATATTTGGATTAAAAGGTAGATTTATCAATCAAATTTTCAATTTAAACCTTAATGTCGTCAACATTTCAGGGGAATGCAATAGTAAATCTGCAACATTGTGTGTGTGTGTGTGTGTGTGTGTGTGTGTGTGTGCAGAGGAGAGCGGAGGGTTTAGGGCTACAGAGCAACAGAAAGACAGAGAGGAATGTGTTTAATGCAGGGTTGCTTCTGATGGCAACAGATGAAAGGAGGAGAGTCACAAACCAACCAGCCCTTAAAAAGCCCTAATCCTAACTGAGAGAGCAGAGGCGGTTCGTTTGAGAGGAACCTATTGCAAGCCTGCAAAACACAGCGACACACACACACACACGAACACACACACACGAACACACACACGTCAACTGGATAATTGCAAAAAATTCAAAGGTTCAACAGCATTAGCAAAACTTCTGGCTGTATAAAAGCTATCATCTCTGCACCAAACTGCCAAAGCACCAGTCAGCAGACTGAAGAGCACCAAAATAAAAATCATGTGGTTCCCTGACCTCCCTGCTGACGTTAACTGTGACTTAAGTGTAAATGTTTTTACCGTGTGCTCTGTTTAATATGAATATTTCAGACAGAGATTAACCTGACAACACACTGGGTTTTTACATTAAACCCATTATGCAATGAGAGAACAGGAAAAACACCAGACAGATTTGTGTGCACACAGATTGAGGCCTCAAAGGAGACATGAAACTTTATATTTTACCTTTGCAGAGGAAATTATGTTTTTTCACTCCTGCCCAGTTGCTTGTTTGTTGGTCTGTTTGTCAGCAGCATTACACAAAAACTAATGAATAGGTCTCCATGAAACTTGGTGGAAGGATGGGACATTGTGAGATAGCGCGTTGCTGACATTTTCACCAGTTTGTCAGGGAATAATTCATGAATCTTGATAAAATAATTCAGGTGTGAGCAATTTTATGCAGCTTGATTGACTTTAAGGGGACTTTGAAGGCCTGCGTTCTACTGAGCACCACCATTATAAAAACCTCTTCAGGATGAATAAGCTGGAAGAAAGAAATACTGTTAGTTTATATTTTGGGTCAATTGTTTAATCAGTAATTTTTTTAAATAGTGAAAGAAGCCTGAGGAAGCCCAAGGTTTTGTGTTTTTGTTTGATAAGTGACAATTAAATGATCACAATTGTTGTCCATTCCCTGTGGAACAATGAATCAGGTGATCATTTTAACACAATAACAATTCCACTGAGATCTGCCATTTTCTAATCAGCCCCATCAATCAAAATTATTAATAATTCATAACCAGTGAAAATGCTGAGATGGACACCAAACTAAGTATCTAATGTCCTCTCCGTCTCCCATCATTTCTGTCCCTCCCACCCTGCCTCCCTCTCTTTCGTCTTATCAGTGTGTCCAGGGTGCCCTCCTCTCTTCAACTCTCCGGATCTTTCTTTTGGCCCTCAGTGCCCCCCCCCCACACACCACACACACACACACACACACACACACACACTCAGACCCAGAGCATGCACTTCAGAGAGGGGGCTAATGGGAAAATAAATTACCAGCAGGCAAAAGCCCTGGCTCTGCACTTCTGCTGGAGAAAGAGAAAGGGACATGAGGGGGGGGTTGGAAAGTAGGGGGTGGTCAAGAGAGTGGAAAGAGAGACGGGTAGGGAAGACAGAAATGAAAGACAGAGAGGTGGACGGCAAAGAGACTGATAGAAAGAGAAGTCATGAGAAGGGGAAAGGATGGAGAAAATGAGGGAGAGGGGGCGATGGAAAGAGAAAGAGAGAATCACGAGGGGGGGAGGAAAACATGGAGCGAGAGATAGGTCCACGGGATTATAGCTGGAGTTCATCCTGGTCTATGAAGTGCCTGCTCATCACTTTTCCTGCCATTTCACCGTCTCTGGCCATCGTTAAGGCCTAAAATGGCCAATAACATCACCACACCCCCACAGAGCCAATACCCTGCTCCTCTATCTGGGATTGATTACTCCCTCTGTAGGAGGCAGCCGCTCAGATTCATCCCGGTCGGCGGCCATCAGTGCAGGAATGTGTGCGAGCGTCCGAATCTCTGGCCCACATATAAAGTTTGACAGGATTGACAGACATGAAAAGGGGGTGGATTAGTGTGTGTGTGTGTGTGTGTGTGTGTCTGTAACTGAGGAGATGACCACCCAAGCTTTCACCTCATTATAACGTACAAACTTGCCCACCAGACAAAGCACAACTGATAAATTGCAGACATCTCATTCGAGTTTCCTGTCGATCTCTGAGCCTTGAAATCTCGACGACCATTCATCGAATCAGCTTCGAGCTCGGCATGTGTATTGTTCAGGGTCCAAGGAAGTGCAGTGACGAATTTGCGGAAAATTCGTGTGGACACGTGATGCGTTTAATATATATAAACTTTTTGGTAGAAACTGGGACTCGTCAATGCAAGTGAGAGAACGGCAACTACAGCCGATTGTCCAGTTCAGGGTTCTGCGTACCGAGCCGAGCTTTACTGAACTTTGAATAAACAGGTGAAGAGCTTTATAGTCTAAGTAGATGGGTGCAGAACCAGACGTCTTTCTGCAGGCAAACTTCACTGACTTGAGTTTGATCCTCGAACAGCGGCGTGATGCGTGTTTTAGTCCGACAGAAGACCAGACATGCCGCCACATTCTGGACCATCTGGAAGTGTCCTGCTTTAACGCTCAAAGGTTTGGTTGATAAAATTCCCGACAACATCCCCGGCCTGGATCCTTTATATCTCAGAGACATCACGTGACGATTTCCAGGTAAAGACGACATACGGGATTTATTGTGTGGAATCAGAATCTCCATATCCACTCGATTCTCACTTTGAGGATCTGTTTGTTTTAGCCTTTTAAAGAAGGCTGCTGAGATCTGACGGAGGTATGATAGGGCCCTAATCCAGAGCAAAGCTGATTTGCTTGGGGGGGGGGGGGGGGTTAAGATGGCCTGTGACAAGAAACAATTGCCCCAAGTGAGAGTCTGTCTCTCTCCCACCCTGCTCCATGACAAAGGTGTACTCTCCATGCTAAGTGACAAATCTGGGGAGACAAAGAGCATTAGCAGGGTGATGCTCTGCTTCAGTGCCTCTGATTGTGGCCAACTCAAAGAGAATCTAATATGGATTTTAAAAAAGGAGAGGGAGAGATTAGAATGAAAGAGAAACAATGAACACCTTCTACCAAGGGGGAATTAGTGGAGGGATTGGATAAGGAGCTGGTGTGCCTTGGTGTGTGTGCATGTATGTGTGTGCATGTGTGTGCATGGGTGAGTGCTTGTTCTTTGAAATTCCTTTTTTCCCCAATGCGAGAACAATAGGGTTTTCCCAATTCTGCTGATGTGCATTCTGTTTATGTGCATTTATATGTGGGACACACAAACAATTTCCCCGTCATATCTAAATATGGACCTGGGGCCATTTAGTCAATGATCTTTGACTTAGGAACTGAAACAGCAAAATCACTTATAACAACTAGACCCATGTTGTGTTTTTTGTTGACTTGTGTACTTATATTGCTCAGACCCATTGAAATCCCAAATTTATTCCAGGTAATGATACTTTTCATTGTCATATTGTTGTCGTTTAATAAAACGAGGCTTAAAAAGACTTGAAGTAGAGGAGCGACAGGGTTGAACATGTTTATTTGAAATAAAGGCAACCCTCTTTTACTGAATTTATAACAAGTGACATATCCGATATTATCACCAGTCTCACATGGAGAATGTGTCCTTCACTAGCATCTCCTCAACACCCATGGGTGCATTGCGAGTACAGATTTATATCCCAAACAGAGACAGAGACATGCTTGGGGATCAGTCTAACTGTCAGTGGCTGGCTTAGCACTGGCATCAGAGCACATCACAAGACCCTATTCATTGCCACTTAGCAGAACAGTCGCCTCAATTCACCAGAAACTGTGTGTGTGTGTGTGTGTGTGTGTGTGTGTGTGTGTGTGTGTGTGTGTTCCCACCCTAAAATGCTATTACACAAACACACGTACTCACAATGAGCGGATCTTGAGGAGATAATGTCAAAGGAGTCACCCTACACACAAGTTTAACCTAAGTTCATCACATGTGCCTCCATGCATGTAGACACATCTCCTATCACCACCACCCACCCACCACCCACACGTGCATCTTCCAGGGAAACGACCGGCCCACGCAGGCCCAGCGGGTCAAGCTTGTGGATAAACAGGGGGATTTGACGGGGCCTGTGTTTTGCGGGCCACAGAGGCCTGTCTCCATCGCGAGCAGCCATCTTAAGTCGCACAGAGGGAAAATAAATAACCGAGAGACGGAGATAATAACTGATAATAACTGTCCAATCGGGCGTCGCGTCGCACCAGAGCTGCCTGACCACCCGTCATTTCCAGGTAACACATGAGACCAAAAACAAAAGTGAGATGAGGACAGAGAGCAGAAAGTCAGATTAGAGCGGATCGGGGGAGAAGGGCAGGTGACGGGATGTGTAGCCATGGAGTGATAGAGGGTGACCTCAGAGATGACTGATATCAGAGGGTGTGGCCGACCATCACGTACGAGTGAGAGCCTCCGAGTGGATTTCAGTACTGCAGCTCGGATATGGAAAGTGAAAAACATAGTGGGAAAGAAACATGTCAACAAACTTCATTAAAGATGGTGTGATACGTTTAAGAGTAAACAAGTCGTGTCGGATTAGACTTTGACTTCAGAGTTCTATAACCGGTATCTTATAATGTAATATTGAAAAGCACAATTATGACAGTATCTCACATTACAAATGACACATTTTGTGTCTACTGTATATTTAACAGTGGTAAAATGTTTAGCCAAAATAATGGTATGAATGAGGACACTGATCCACAATCATAACATCAACATATCTCTCTCTCTCACACACACACACACACACACACACACACACACACACACACACACACACACACACACACACACACACACACACACACACACACACACACACACACACACACACACACACACACACACACACACACACACACACACACACACACACACAGTTGGCTCGTTGTGGTGTGAAGGCCACACAGGTGGAAAGACGGATGTTTCCCAGGTGACACATGTGTTTTGATGTTTATTTTGGGGGTCAAACGTCACACTGTATGAGGCAAAACAAAAACCAGCTTGGGCTGCTGCTGTGTGTGTGTGTGTGCGACAGGATGAGAGTGTGTCTTTGTGTGAGATTATATAGTGTATGTGTACACACACGCTGTGAGTCTGCATGTGTATATGAAAGACAGACACTGTGTGAATGAGAGGATGTACATGTGTAGATATGACTGTGTGTATGTCTGTGTTTGTGTGTTTGCTGCGGTGTCTGGTGACATCTGCCATGTTGTTGGCCGGGAGCGGAGCGCAGCGGGCTGCAGGAGCCTCAGACTGAGGAGATGAAAGCCGAGGTCACAACCTGAACCAGTGGGACAAGACACACTCGCACACGCGACACACAAACACAAAGTCACAAATGCAAATGGGAAGACATGCACACGGACTCACAAAGAACGTACTGTCTTGTGTGCACAACATGGCGCACACACACACACACAGCATGTGGGGGAGCACATGAGAACATAAGGACGAAGGATAAAACAGTGAAGCTGACAGAACAATACGAGGAGACACTAAATATAAATCTACTCACAAACACAGAGAGAGAGAGAGAGAGAGAGAGGGAAGAGAGTAAGAAAAAGATGACATAAGCAAAGAAGCAAAGCCCCCACATCGTCAGGGGGAACAGTTTAATCAGTTTAATTAACCAACATGCATGTAAGCAAAAATACACACACACACACAAAGATAGTAGATATGGCGTCTGCCTGGCTGTACAGAGCTGAAGGTGCCTGTGTGCACGTATGTTCTAGAAGAGATGAAGTACATGAAGCGATATATTATGGTGTTTAAAGGATGTATTTTAATATATGATGAGTTTTCTTTCTGCTGTTTTGATTTTGGAAAATAATATAAAATGCCCAAAGAGTATATTTCCCATTGCTTTAGTAACATGTTCAAATTCAGTTTTTTCAATATATATCCAAATATACTGAACCTAAAAAGGAAAGATGCCACCCACACTTGCTCAGACACACAAAATTCAAATGTGACACCTGCACAGAGACATAGTGACACGCACACCTCATGGTGGTGGTGGCAGTAAGTCAGCAGACCAGCCATGTGACGGGGCGGTGTGGTGTGGATTAGGGGCCAGTAAAGCCTATTAGGGCGACAGGAGGGACCACCCGGCCTCCGCTGCCACCCTCAAGCCACACACACACAGACACACACACAGCACATAACACTAGACACACATCTCCCCAGACAGTTTCTCACAAAGACACAAACACACAGCCACTGAGATACTGACACAGAAGCATTGCATGTTGGCTGCATACTGGCAGGAAATGGCAGCATTTAGAGTTGTGATAGTAATGGCTCTGTGTGTGTGTGTGTGTGTGTGTGTGTGTGTGTGTGTGTGTGTGTGTGTGTGTGTGCCCACTTAGGGAGGGGTCCAGGCATGGTGGGTAATCACCAGCATCTGTTGCCTCTCCTCAGGGCGATTAATTAGATTAAATTAATTTGAAAAGCGTGTGTGAATGTGTGATCCCATTCTAGGAGTCCACCCCCCCCCGCTTTTCAACAGTGAGACACACACACAGACAGACGCACACACACACACACAATAATTTACCTCCTACCAAATTTTAAGTATAAATTAAATTATTGAAGTTATAACTTACATTTTATAGACCAGTTATTCATTTCTAGTTATTTAGAATCAGCATTACAAACACACACACACAGCTCGAGCAGACGCACACCCTCTTCTACCAGACACAATGCACGACGCTTTCCGACTTCTCCAAACTATTGAAGAAATGGGAAAACGAGCAAAAGGTGAAAACTTTAGAGACACACGCGTGCACACGAGCGCAAATTAATCCCAATTTGTGGGCCTCGGCACGGGGGAAACTTTTGGGATTTCATACTTCATACCAGCTTTTGTCACCTTTGCGTGAATAGCTGAGGGCTGAAATAATTGTGTTTTTCTTCCCCGAGGCCCAGTCAGCGCTCACAAGCCACTGGCCTACGTAATGTGTTCCAGACGGAGGAGGGAGGGGGCGTACACACTCCACGGCTATGGGTTCAATAAAGAGAGCGGGGGTGTGTGTTTGTGTCTCCCAGTGTGTGTGTGTGTGTGTGTGTGTGTGTGTATAAAGGTGATGGGTTGGACTGTGCGTGTGTGTGAGTGGTTGGTGTCATGGTTTTTCAGATTGTGCAGTGAGACGAGTGTGTGTGTGTGCGTCTCTGTCAGTATGTGACATTGTGCGACTGTATGACTGTGGCTAAGTGGGAGGTATGTGGTGTGGAAATGGCCTTAATGGAGTTGGAGCTGGTCCACAATAGACAGGACATCAGCTCAGAGACGAGAGTGTGAGAGAGAAAGAAACAGGGTGAAAAAGAGATAGAGGAGGAGAAAGAAAGCAGCAACAATATGGCAGAAACATCCTCAGGGTCCATGATGACAACACCTCTACAGGCACAGAAGTAACATATTGGTCCACACACTCTTCATTTGGATGTTTAAATATTATATTTAAGTAAAACTAAACAAACAAGGCCTTGTCTACACCACTGTGGATATTTACTGTCTATTTGCCTTCTGCTTTTTAGTTTTTTTAAATCCACACGAATCACATCTTCCAGGCGAGAACACAAAAATGAGTACAAATGCTCATACAAGCATGCTGGGCCAGTAGGTGGCGATAACATCTAAAAATCAATGATGTGTCAAATAGCAGAGAAAATGCTGTGGTCCAAGTAATAGTGGGCGAGGCGGACGCCTGAGAACGTCGGTAATGTGGTTGCAATGATGCTTAATTTAGCGACAAACTTGTAATTAGACCTAGCAGGGCTAACCAAACACAGAAACCGGTATGAAGCCGCTGCAGTTGTTGTTGTTGTTGTTGTTGTTGTTTCCGGCACATGCTCGTTACACAAAGCAACAATGAGAGCTTTAGAAAGTCTGCACTTTGAGTTTGAGCCTCACGTCCACACGCAAACGTTTTTACAATTTCCTTCCAGAGGAAAAATGTTGGTTTGCAAAACAGCCTCATTAATGTGGACAGGGCGTTGTTTGTTCTTTATGTTTCCTTGGTTCAGTGACTGTGAAGTATTAGAAGAGGGGGTTTAAAGGCCCCCTGTTCTTAAAGTGGCTATTTCAAAAATCGATATTTAAAATGTGGCGACCTGCAGCAGACAGTCAAACAGTGGGAGCTGTGACTCTGCAGAGCAGACGTGGAAATTCTTTCTCTCCCGGGTGACATTGATGTAATGTGACTGTAAAAAGGTGAAGTTGGAGGGAGAGAGGAACAGAGTGAGTGGGTCTCCAAGTGTGTGTATCACTGTTTATTCAATGTGTTCAGACATAAGAGCTTCTCACTTTAAATACTGCGGCCCTGTGTGTGCACATGTGTGTTATTTAAATCCTCCCATGAAGCTTTGAGGCAGAAGGAAGTTGGTCTACCATCTCCAGCTTTGGTTGATATGCAAACACAAAGAGAATACACACAGGCATGACTCCATATAGACACGTTACACACACACACACCCCCTTCATGCACACACACACACAAAATAACCTGTAAGCACAATGCCGTCAAATATAGCCGTGCAATCTTTTGACTCTCAATTTGCCCACCTTTTTGATAATACGCACCTATTTGAAAAGGGGTGAAAGGCAAGGGTAGCATGCAATTTAGAGATACTACTGTATAGCCATTTTACGCCTTCCACCTCTCCCTCCCTCTCTCCCTCCCTCACTTTCTCCTCTTTGCTCTCTCCCTCTCTTGCCATCTTTTGATTATGCGATTTGCCTTGGCAGACGAACAAATAGAGGAGAGAAAAAGGTAGTGTTTGACACTGCCATTTTCAATGACAAAATACAATCTATCCAGGGCCAGTAATTCGACGGGGAGGGATTAGCCTAGTGCGAGGTTGGGCCCCCAGATTAAGACGAAGCCACAGCGCAGGGATCTTGAATTTCATCATCTCCGGCGCTCGGGCACAATGGCGTATTCTTCCCCTTTCTCCTCCGCCGTCTGATGAGGGGTCAGGAGAGCTCACCTCTCCTCTTCTTCTGTTCTTCCTCCTCAGAGCAGCACTCACCGCTGCATTCATTCACCTCTCCTGACTTTATATTAGCTTAGATACCTGAAGGACGGGGGTGGCGTGGGGGGGGATCTGAGCTCTTTACATGCACACACACAGGCCGAATACACACACTGTTTAATATGTGTGGACAACTTCACACCTTCCATCCCACAAACATCAACACAGACATACAAAAGATACCTTTCCTCTTGATTCACACACAGTCAAACACACAGCTGACATAAGGAAGTGATCCACTGAATTAAGAAGGGAATATCACAAAAGGGGTTCCCACAGACCTTAGGGTAGACTGCCCTCTTGTGGATGGTTTAGTTAGAGCCTTGATTTTTGCCCATCTGCTCAGTTAATCGTGAGAAATCGCAATTAAAAGATTATTAAGTCTTTCCAATTAAAAGACAGACTGGGTTTTGACTTGTGAAGGATGATATATCTCTACAAACCTACTTTCCTGTGTCTTTCTCTTCGTGCGTCTCAGTCACTCACTACAATGCGGTGATAGTATTCAACAGCATCAAAAACACCAGGTCAACAAGGTGCATGTCCATATCTTGATGTGTTAAGGAAAATATTCTCTTTCTATACATTTCTTTATTTTGTTTTATCTTCCATTGTTCTGTTTTCTCTTTCTAAGGAGTGTTTTGTATTTAGTGAACATTAGATATTTAGCAGACAAAGAAACATTCCATGGACTGCTCGATTACCATAGTGGCAATAAACGTGTGATTCTAGGATGATTTGTAAGAGTTTTAAAACTTTAAAAAAAGCATCTTCACAATATTAAAAGAAAAAAGGCTTCAACTATAAAGTCAGACTTTGATTTAAAGCAAAACTGTGTAACTTGTACTGGGCGACAGCGCCCTCTGCAGCCACACGTGGTGTTTAATTGTTCGGCTCCGTGTCTGAGCTTTTAAGTGGTTTTTCCTGTAAAGAGCAAACAGTCTATCAATGTGTTGAGTGGAGCTGTGACTGTGTCTCACTGAGCTAAATACAACTAAATGGAGGATGTTACCCATGATCCTCTGCTCCCTGAACCAGGAGAGCTGCTGCTGTGACAAATCAACCAAACTCTGTTTAGAGTTCTTCATATTTTAAAGGTTTCCTGCTGAATATTGGAGACAAACGCTAACATTTGAGCGTGTGAATGTACGAGGCTGCCGTCTCCCTCTCCTCCCTCCTTTCTACCTTGTTCTATGCTCTCCATTCCTGCTTTGATCTTTGTCATTAGTCAGGTATGCAGAGACACAGGCAATCTCGCAAACTTGTCTTTTTCTCTCTGCTTCTCGCCTCCGTTTCGCTCTCTCCCACGCTCCAGCCACAGAGCACCGGCTGACCTGCTTGTCTTCTCAGCTTTTTATCAAAGACAAAAATGTTGAGCAGTTTCTTCCGTCGTCCCTTTGAGCTTGAGATGTACAGAAAGTGACAGAGTCAAAGAGCTCAGTTCCCCCACGCTCTTTAAAAGCGGGCTGAGAAGTCAAAGAGGTCTGTCGTCGTTGATTACTAATGATGAGCTCAGCTCTTGTTCACAAATTTACAAATATCAGTGTTCATAAGCCAACATTTATTTGCTCATCTTAGTCAGTCAGTCTTGAAATTGTCCTAATTGCTTAAATCCAAATTAATTCATGCCGATTGTTTTCACTTTGACATAAGAGAAAACTCTAAGTTTCCTTAAGATGCAGTAAATCTGCAAGATAAGAGATCATTTTTAAAAACTCCATAAAATGATTATATGACAGCAAAATACAAATCAGAGCAGGAATCACAGACACATTTTGTCAACACGTGTAAAGGCTTGAATTTCCTTGAAATCAAGGTTGAGATAAGTTTCCATAAAAGTTAACACCTTTAACTTAATTTTTTACTTAAGGCTGTAACAAAAAAATCTCAAAATGTAATTACAACGGCCTAATTTGTTCAACATGTCGGCGTTATTTAAATTAACCATGCAGAAGAAATCAATCTAGCAAATATTAAAAACACAGAAAATCCCTTCTGAGCAGCACATGTTCACTCCCTCATTCTGATTCATCAGTTTCTCACTTCACCACGAATGGAAGCAAGTTGCAGTCGACTCATATTTAAACTTGTGCTGTTCCTGTTGCTTCAAACAGGAAAGTGAACGTTTTACCACAAACTAAGAAAACGGTAAGAGAATCTCTCTGGGAATGACAAATGGGCAAAGAAAAATAAATGGGGGGGGGGGGGGGGGGGGGGGGGGGCTGAGCGTCAACACCTTTAGTTTAACCTGAGAACCTGTATTCACACTGAGAGAAGAATGTGATTGCATAATCTGACCACAAGGTGGCAGAATCTGCACATGTAACGTAAAAGGGGTTTACATCAGTAGCAGCATTTTCTGTTTCTGTGTTGTTTTGATTAAAGTTGTAATCACAGTCATTGTAAATGAGCCTTATGACTATAATCATAAACTTATCATACAGTAATAATAATTTAGTACAATAAAAATAACAAAAACAGAACTTCTGTGCAGTAACAGACACAAAGAGAGACAGAGTGTCAACGCACTAACAAAGATAGAAAGCAAAGGGACCAGAGAATAAAAGATATAATCTATTACTCACGTTTTCAATGACAAACGTCCACTCTTTGTCTTCAAACTCCTCTGCATGTGGGTCCTGCAGGGACAACATACACAGACATGATTAAGAACATGCATGTATCGTACATCAGAGCAGACAGAAGCGTTAACACATTTGTCTGGTCGACACTTTACGATTAAATTGTAAAAACAAATTCTTTCTTTAGATACAGTAATGTTATGTTGTTGGTACAATGTCAAGATCACCATCAACAGATTATTTCAAATCGACTATTTGTGCTTGGGAACTGCATCATGCATGAAAAACACTTTATCAGTCAATACATTAAACCAGTGCACTCATAGATACACACTAAAGCACTCACTCACTGTACAATCATACAAACATGCACGTCGCACTGTGGAAGCAACTGAAGACAACAAGTAACTGACTTGTCAATGGGAAGATAAAATGAAATGTTAATTAAGTTATTTATGGAGCAATAACGCCGAAGGAGGAGGAAGCTTCTTCAATTGGCTGCATTTGTCTAATTATCATTATTACAAACTGATAACTTTGAGATGAACCATCAAAATAAGCTATTTCCAGTAGTATGTGATAAGACAAAAATGATTTAGCGATAAAATCTCATTGAATATAACCGGTGGAGCTCCAGTGTGTCTAACACATGCAGTGATGCGTCTCAGTCTCACTGCACTTGTGACACACCCCAGTAAATCAATATTCCTGCAGTCTCTCTCTCTCTCTCTCTCACACACACACACACACACACACACACACACACACACACACACACACACACACACACACACACACACACACACACACACACACACACACACACACACACACACACACACACACACACACACACACACACACACACACACAGCTGCATCATCCTCTCACATCTTAAATGCCACATTATTATTTTACAACCACATGACGACTTCTCAAATCTCAGCTTGTTCTCGAAGCTGTTGTCTGCAGTGTTTTTGTGCTTTAGAGCTGCAACATCTCGAGAGAGAGTATTGCTGTTAATATGCTTTAACAGTGATAAAGATCTTCACTGATTAGATACTAATTATTGTAATTGTGCGAGCAAACATTTCGCTCTTCTACTGGTTTGGAAAAAACGCATGATGTAAAAATTCCCAGGCTAAGTGCCAGATGTGTTCAGGACTGGATGCTACTTAGTGCCCACTCTGCTTCCTGCACGTCGTCTCTGCTAGAATCAATTCTGTCTACACAATGAGCCGTCCAAGCACTAAGTTACATCTTATTTCAAGTTCTCTTCTTCCCGTCCACAAACTTCTGCCGAGGCTTTCTGCTGCTGTGAATCTCCCTGAGGTGCAGGCTGGAATATTGCTGAGCTCGGCCGTTTTCACTGCAGAGCTTCGGGCCAGATGGAGCTGGGAGTATCTTTAAATCACCGTTAGCGTTAACCTTCTGTCGGCTGCAGAACTATCTCGGTAATAGAGTCTGACAGATTTAGACCGGCGTTAAGGAATATTTTTCATATTAAAAGAGGTTCTCCAACAATTTATTGATGCTCTTCCATAAATTAGAGGGTCTCATGAAAAAAATAGTTTAAATTGTTGCAGTGGAGTTTGGGATTTCTGTAGTTTTTGTCATTGGTATGGTGCTAGCTCCAAAAAGTCATAAACTTCCCATAATGCAACCGTTAGGGCTACAAATACATTATACAGCGATTTTACAATATTTTAATTACTGTCTATTAATAAAACTTGTGGAGTATCCCTTCCAACATTTAACAAATGACTCCAGTGAGAGATGACACCCAGCTTTGCACTTTAATGTGATCATTACCTCCTTGCTTTGGTTTAATCACTTTTCACCTCCCATAAGACTCTGTGATAAAATATGTAATAAGCTACGTCCCTGCAGATATTTCTCACTTTGTGGAGCCAGAAGAAAAAAAAGAGCAAATATAAAACTCAGGTATCTGCTAACAAACTAACTAACTGCTGTGACATTCTCTTGTTAATGTGTTTCTAAAGAGGCAAGTATTTGCTTTAAGAACATGATAAGCTATCAGAGCAGTTTTCCTCCTGTAGTCAGGACTCCCTCTTTGATATTCACATTACATTAACCTTGCAATTAACTCTTTCATTCTCACTTTGGTGCAGTGGGGGAAAAACAAACAGTCTTATTGACGTCAGGGGTAATGATATTTATTCTGTGGCTTCGTCCAGCAGCGGTGATGGAGCGAGTTGTGCAGTCGGTGGCTTTGCTCTGGGTCTCATCACAAAAACAGCTTTATTACTTCCTCTGGGACGGGAAGTGGAAGTGGGCTGAGAATAAAGACACACGGACATGTACAGTGTGGCCTGGAAAACTGAGCCAGTTTGCATGTAAGCTGAACTTTTCCATGTATATATTGTAACTAGCAGACTTCACAGCATGTTTCTACAAAGGAGATCATTTCAGTTTCAGATTTCTCTTCTTGTCCTTGTGTGTGAGTGTACTTAAGGCAGCACGAGTACATTCCGTGCCCGATTAGAACAAAGCAGAAGCAGGTATGGAAGTGCATGTGGCAGGAGCTCTGGTAAAAACATCGAGAGGTAACAGGACACTGAGCTCTGAGGCTGCCTGTCAGCACACAGGCCCGGCATGTTTAAGTAAGCCAGGCACACTGACAGATACTGTCTGTACATGTGTGTAGTTCGCAGACACAACTGTATCACTAAGACTTTTATTCATGAAATACATTTAGAGTTCAAAAGTCACAGTCCAAACTCTTTGTATGCGCAAATTAAAATGTATCAACAGTCCTGGAAGATGGAAAATGTAAAAGCATTTTGTATTATTAGTAGTTTCCATGCATAATGAAGCCAAAACTGCTGTTTGCGGTTACATTCCTACCATAAACAAATATTTTCTCAAGACTTCATTCATCCAATATTTGAGAAAAGACTTCATGCAGTCAGAGAGACCTGGTGTTCTAAAGACAGAGCAGATGCTGGTGTCAGTGAAACAGCTGAAACTTACCTTAAAAAGAGTGACGGTGATCTCAATGTTTTCTGGAACAGGCCACACCACCACTCCTCTGTACGGGTTCTTGATACCAGGCTGCCAGCCGTGGGACTGCGAGGGGGACACAAGAAGGTTGTTTTTTTATCTTGTATTTGTAGATTAATAAGTTGTACTTTGTTTTATTGTTTCTTGACTTCGTGTCACTCTTCAATTACGAACCTTGGAAGATTTCCGTCGACTTCTGCGAGTCCAAACCACCACGAGTTTGTCTGGTTGCCTGGTGGAAAAGACAGAAGAGACAGATGAGTGAAAGGTGATTTATTCCTAAATTCCCCCGTCTCTTGAGTGAATGTCGGTTCCAGTTGATCAACGCTCGTAGCTTAATGCATAAAGTGTGAAATAGGACCCGACCAGTGTTTTAGGGAACAGTAATACCGATGTATAAAGAAAGTTTATTAAGCCTCCTCCTGGTTTACCTTTATAAAACACCTTCATTGAAATAAACCATGCTTATGTTTGAGAGATAAACAGATGAGCACTTGTAGTGGACACCTGACACAGAGCCTGTCCGTCAATAGGAGAGGTTATATCCACCAGATGCTCTGAGCTCTCCAGTTCCAACCTGACCGGTGACTTTACAACAGAGAGAAGAAAGGGAGCAACACGTCCTTCAGGGAGCAATTAAAATCACTTTACTCTATTTTGACCAGCTGTGATAAGGTGGCTTGTGTTGTTCTCACCTTATGAGCAGTGTTGCTGAGTGTGTGTCTTTCTGTGTGAAGACCAGTTTGAATTCAATACCAGTGTCGTGAGGACTAATTCAATGGCTTTTTGATGGTGAAGACTTGGTTGTATGGTTAGGGTCGTGGCTCAGGAGGTAGAGCGGGTCGTCTACTGACTGGATGGTTGATTCCTGGCTCGTCCACTTTGCATGCCACAGTGCCCTTGGGCAAGACACTGAACCCTAAATTGTTCCTGATGGCTGTGTTAAAGCCTGAATGGACCAGGTTAATATTCACTTAGTACGTTATTATCAATAACTGCAAGAAAGAAATGGTATCATGAAGATATGTTTCATCTAATTTAGAAAAAGCACTGACATGTTTCTGTATCAGATATTTTTGCAGCAGTATCAGTAACAGTGTAAAGCACCATGTGAGAATTTACTGTGGCGTTTAACAATGAATATTTAACTGGGTAGAGTCCAAGGGTCCTGATGAGAAAGACTCGTGAAGAACAACAGCAGAGCAGCAGTTTGAGGAAAAGAATGAACGACTGTTTGTAAGAGAGAAAGACGACACAGATAGAAGAGAAGTGAGAGAAGAGAGGAGAGGGGACAGAGGGAGACTGACAGGCAACAACTTCAGTCTTGAGGAGAAGCTTCACATAGAGAAACTATTGTCCAATGACAGAGACAGAGCGCGAACACACACACACACAGAAAATATCCCTCTCTGTTTTTCCCCTTTGTACTGTTCGTGCTGCGCTATGGGAAAAATGTAAACCATTTGTCTGCAGGCTAAATGACCTCTGCATGCTTTTTGGTGTCACTTGTGTTCTTTGTGCTTTACTCTCACTGTTGCACCTTACTTCTGTGTGTAACTGGAATCAACGAGCCACCAGGGAGCAAGAGGGGAGTGAATGTTCATCAGCACTCAGTCGCACAAAGTTATTGTAACAGTAAGGCTTTCGGGTTGACAGTGGATTTGATGTTTAGTTTGAATAAAGGTTGACCCTTTCACTTCTGCTCAGATTCCAACTACCACCGACTATAACCTCAAAATGGATCACATAAAGACAAAGGTTGTGGCTGTACGGTTTGTAAACAAGTGCAAAGTATTAGCTTTTGATGGCCACAAGCGAAGCACGTGGTCGCTGAGGAACCATCGACAGCTGCAGGAGCACAGGTGCTGCGACAATTCACGGAAACTTTTTCAAGAACACATCCCAACCACCAGAACGGGAGGACAAGGAGGCCACAACCCATTTGATGTGAGTGAACTGTGTATGTACTGTAGCACGTGTGTTTAAACACAGGTGACGGGTTGGGTTGCGGGACGTATGTTAACAGGTCTGAATTTGACTTGGAGATAATTGCAGGTAACAGATCTTGCACTACTCTGAAAGACGACAACTTGCTGCCAAACTATCACAAAAACAATAGTGACGGAGCCAAACTACAGCGTATGAAAGCTTTTACACCACATGTATTCTGCTTTGCATAAATCACAAAGCAAATGCTTCCAAAAACCCACCAAAGCAGTTTGATGGGATTATACAACAGGAGCCAGTCCGTGCACATGCTGCAACCTCAGCTGAGCTTTCTCTGACTTTACCCCAATAACAACTCTTAGAGTTTTTATTTTATGGACAGTTTTTCTTTTTCAGATTGATGCTGTCAGGTGAGCCTCGTCTTTACAATGCAGCCATTGTTCTCTCTTGTTTCCAGTCAAAATCCTGACTCGACGCTCCTGTGATATAAAGCTGTTTAAACGACTCTATACAGTAATGTATCACTGGATTTCCCACAGCTTGACAAGTGATGTGCAGTCTCGCAGCGCTTAATGCATTTCTGCTGTGCTAATAGCCTGCTATGACGGCTTATTACCATAGATACAAATGCCACAGCAACAATTAAAATGCTTTTAAAGTGCAATTTACTCACAACCGCGCGCCTCATGAAAAGCTTGACCGACAAAATGTGTTTTTTTTATACCTGACCCACATTTCTGATTCAGCAGCCGACAGTAAGACGTTGGAGAGTGGGATCAGACGGATGAAAGAGAGAGGAGGAGGAGGAGGAGGAGGAGGAGGAGGAGGGAGACAGAAACCCAGAGGGAGGACTGCTCTCACTTTGCCATCAGTCAGACTGTGGCCTCTGCTATCGAGACAGACGTAACAGAGCAAACACAATCTGTGCGACTGTCACACTCCAGACTGCCTGATAAACTGAACACACACAAAACACGCGTTCTGGGCATGACGTGAAGAGGCAAAGTGCGATGTTAAAATTTACATGATGTCTGTATTCACTGTGTGTGATCAGCAAAAGACAGAAAAGAAGCAGTTGTAAAAGTTGTTCTATCTAGTACCTCTGCCATTTCATTTTCTGTTTTACCGCTTCGGACATTCTTAGATACGATTGTACTTGCTGAAGCTGCAAAATTCGAGCAGAAGTTTCGTTTTGAGGTGAATTTGTTAAAACAAGAAGTGCACGGGTCATAAAGAAGAAGTGGATTATGCTGATATTGGTTTAAGATATTTTAATAATAATTCTGTCCGTCATGAAAACCAGGCTTTGTAACGCATCTACACCACAGATGGCAAAGTAGTGCACGAAGGTACGGCTGTTTGTTGCCTTCATATGCAACTAGCAGCAGGAGGCCTCACAGAAGAGTTTAACATCTCATCAGTGTGCGCTGCGGTGACTTCAAATATATCTGGACAAATTGTGCATCATAGAATTCGTTTGAACTTGATTTTTGGAAGCACACTCGAATATCGGTTTTAGGATCGGCAACAAAAAAAAAAAATCCATCCCGGTTGGGCTTTAATTTTCTGGTCTTGTTGCTTTACGTCACCACCTCATTTCGAATGCTCTTACATTCCTCTCTTATCACTTCCACTAGTTCTCAGCAGTGCCGGGGGGGGTCTGTCTACTCATAACTTCGATTCAAACTTTGACTTCTACAACATATAGATAGAAAGACCTGCATGGTGCAGGGAGCTGATGTCACAGGTGAGCGAAGGAGTAAGAGAACGATGAAAACATCGAGGTCCTTGCTCGTCAAAACATCCCTGAACACATTTATGTAATAACAAAAATAGAAGGAAGAGAGGATAAATAATTTGTTTGGGAGTATCTCCAAAATAAAAGGAGGGATTGATAGGAAGCGGTTTTTCAGTGGGATAAATTTAGTAATAAAAACTTCCCTTGCTTACAAGGGGACACTCCCTTCACCAGTTTGCTAATAGTCCCAGGGAGAGACTGTAGAACCACAACCACCATGTGCGTGGGAGCCAGCAGAGAAACAAGGAGCCCTGCTGAGGACAACAACAGACGAGTCGTAAGGCAGTGATACATGAGCAGTCAGGCGACCGCGGCTTCAACAGGGGTGTTAATTATCAATCAATGTGGTTTTGTCTGACACACAAAATGATAAAGGAATACAATACAAAATATTAATGACTGTTATAGGTGCAGGTCATGCTTGCTGGCAGATCAAAATGCAAACTGCATTATGTCTTTGTTCCCTTTCCTGTTTCTTTGTTTTTATTCAATAAGGCTGCAGCTAATCTTGAGTTTCCTGCTTGTGGCTGAGAGCATCTACAGGAGGATGGTGACATGACTGTGGTGAATAAGTGTTTGTGTTCCTCTTACCAGAACGGGCGTGGAACTCCTCACCTTTCCAAAAAGTCTGAGGATGCATCCACACTACTTCTAAGTTTCATAATTTGTTTTTATGCATCACTTTTGCAACACCTAGCGTCCGTGCTACCCCCGAGTTCCTCCATCAGGGAAGTCCGGAGATGCTTTCGGCCTCGTTTTAGTTTGAAAACTTTGGCGCTGTGTTGTAGTAGACGTGCAGAAAATGAGATGTTAAGAAACTATGACTTAGTCGCACACAATCGCTTCCCAATTGGTTCTGAGCATTGCTAACACTTGCCGTCAGTAACAGTTCCACCTTGTTGTCAATCCAAGAAACAATATCTCTTGTTTTACTTTTCACCATTGTTATAGATTATAGAATCTGCTCCCCGTTTCCACCTGCATGCACATGTAAAGTGCACGTCAAGGGTCACCTGATATGCACTTTAAGGTGTGTTAGCATGGACGTGAATTATTAATGAGTCTAAGCTAAAATGCTTGTGTGGACATAGATGTTTTAGTTTTTAGGACATTTTATAGAAACAGGGAACTTCAAACAGTTTGTCTTCAAAGAGGAGATTCCACCTGCACCACATCTTTTAAGACGTAACACATTACACCTGCAGTGTTTCACTTCACCTTCCTGACTGACGTACAGAATGCACAGTGAGGCTGAAGCATCTGCAGGCTGATGAAGGATGAGCAGTCTCCAGGGCGCGCTGCTCTGACTGGCAGCACAGAGGCAGACACACAGCAGAGATTTCATCACATTTAACAGCCCATTGACTGCTTCACAACCCTGCAATGTGTCTTTTCTCTTGGTGTGTGTGAGAGAGGGTGTGTAAATACCCGTTTGGGTCTATAATTGCTGCACAGAACAATACACGTGGGTGGATTCCACTGCAAAGCAGTTAAAGGAACATTATCGGAAGGAGGAACAGGAGAGAGAAGTGAGGGGAGGTAAAGAGAAAAGAGTAATCAGGAGAGGAGGAAACAAAAAGGGAAAGAGGGGATAGAAAGGTTATGGGGGGGCACAGAGAACAACAGAAGAAAATTGAAAGAGGAGCCTTGATGATAGCATGAAAGCTGCCCCTGATGACAGCCGTGGGCTTGGTGCAAGAAAACAATTACAGAATCACAGGAGGGGAGATGAAGAGCTGAAAGGGGACAAAACAACCATCAGAGTTAAATCAACAACACTGAAGACGTTATAAGCATACGAACAACTCTGGTATCGACTGAGGTATCGACTGCAGTGAACCGAGTTTGCTCTGCCTTTGGCATGTGAGGAGCATCAGTTCAGTTAACCACAAACACATGAACCAGCACACTAACAAGACTTCAGCAATGAAATCACTTAACTCGGAGGAATAGTGTTGTTTTCGTTATTCTCTATGAAAAGGTTCTGCGGTGATAAACCTAAGTTCTACGATCCAGAATATCTACACAACACGTAGTACCGCTCCGTACTATCACCTGGCAGGGAAATCATCTCCTGGTGCCAAACTTACTCGGGAATGTGTCATGGCCTTCAAATTTGAATAGAATGGAGAGCCACGTCAGACGAGTTGGCAGGAAGACGTTCCTCTGGCAGAGACATGATGGACGTGTGCCACAACGCACACATGCTCAGCAGAAGACAACATGTCACAGCCTGACACATGCCGGTCACGTTCACAGTAAAAGTGAGGCAATAAACAACTGACAGCGTTAATTAGAGCTCGACCGACTTATCAGACATGACGATATCGACATACAGGCAGAGCATGACACTAATATTAAAAACATTTTCCGCACCGTCTGCAGCACATGTGGCAGAGTGCACATCACAGATGTGACGGTGCTGGTGCAGTGGTTTTCCATCGAATATTAAAATTTTCCCCTGAAGACACACGACACAGAGAAGGGATCATGCTGGTTAATGCACAACTACTGGCAGAGGAGGGAATCGAGGGTGAACCTTTCAAGGTAATGCAGTTTGCTCATTTGTTCCAGAGCAATCCTGTGTCCGTTGCTCTTTAGAACAATGATTCTGTATCAAGAAGTGAATGAAAATAAGGTTGCTTTGTAAAGGTGTATAATGAATAAACAACTCAGGCTGATAATGTAGGACACGTCTTAGGGCTGCACGATTATGGCCAAAATCATAATCACGATTACAACATCTTTTTATTGCACTTTCACGTTTAAATGAACAAGAACACTGCTTCCACTTCCATTGTTGTGCTACATTCTGGCTAACGTACAAATCTTTGCATCAGACTGGTCCTTATCACAGTGCATAGAAGGAAAATATAAATAAAATAGTATCAACACTTTTTACCCAAAATTAAATCAACAGAGCACTGCTTTCACTTCCATGGTGTGCTACATTCCAGCTAATGTACACGTCTTTGCATCAAAATAAAACTTATACGGTTATAAATTCCCCCCCCCCGACGTTTTTCATACAGTGCAGATAATGCCTGTTTGGAGAAATAATAGCTGAATTTTTCTGAAGCCTTCATTGCCCACAGTATTTATTGGACACATGTCTTTGGCCAAATGAAATGCGATTGCATCCGTTATGTCAGTGGGTCTTTGGGAGGTGGATGGATACGCTGCCGCGCTATGCAGGGTCGCTGTTATGGTTTTCTGGGTTGACGTTGGACATGGACGGAGATTCAGTGAGGTAACGTTAGCTTTGGCCTTAATGCATTCGTCGTACTGTGGTGATTTTTCAGGTGGTTGAACAAGCTAGTTGTATGGCTATGCGGCGCAGACACAACTCTAACACACTCTGTGCATATGATTTGTTCTTGGTTAACATCACTTGCCCTAAATCCAAAAAACTTCCAGACAAGTTTCTGCTCCTGACATTTGATTTACCTTTCACACGACACCCATGACCGTCTGCTCTCTGTTCTGCTGTCTGTCTCTCTACTCTTCTACTAATACCGGAGTCGACTGCAGACAGAACTTTTTTTGAGGCTGCCGCTGCAGGGTGCTCGCATGACACCCCCCAACCTCGTTCTCCCCCTGGTGGTTGGCTGACTGTTGGTTGAGGAAGCGCTTGATTTGATATGTAGCAGAGCACGCATTTTAAACGTCAATATCGCTGACGATCATGCTCATTTAATTGTGGCAGCCAAAATCGTGATCGCGATTCAAATTCGATTAATTGTGCAGCCCTAACACGTCTATCAAATGTTGCCGTGGTGCAATAACACTCGACAAAATCAGTTCCGATGCTGCAGGGCTCCACACCTCGAAGGAGAGGTGTAAATCTGCTTGGGTCTGTGGGTCTGATGAAAGTGTTTACGTGCGTGAATATAAATCCCAATGAATTGAGTAAGTTGTGTGCGCATGTATCAGCGTGCTATCAGTCTCTGAATAACATGCAAATCTCTTTCTTCACCAACTCTTGAACCGTCCTCGTCTTTCCATGTGGCCGTGAGGGAAGCAGTCTCGCTTAGTCACACTTCCATGAAACCAGGTAGAATTACCAAGGAACCGAAAGCACCTCTGTGATGTTGCCAGTGTATAACCCGCATATCCTCGCCACGTGTGTCAACACATCTGTCAGCAGGAATGTCAGTCTTGGACTTTTGATGTTGTTTGTCAAACTGTATCTTACCAGACAAGTTGACTAAAAAACGCATTCTTTCTCGAAGGCAGCCGCCTCAGGGGACAGTAACCGAGAGGATAACAGGGGTCACACTCATACATGTTGAGTCGTTCATCACTGGTGGGTGTAAACCCTCTTTATAGAAAAGTGTCGTCCATCCTGGCCAACCCCCAACTGATGAGCTTCAAAAGTCAATCATCTGGAGACTCCCAAGGAATATTCCCACCACGTTTGATGAAAGTCAGTCCATGTTGCTGTTTGTTTTGTACACACCTGTACACAGACAGAGATGAAGACAATACCCTGCTCCCAGCTAGGCCAACATAAGTGTGTACAACAACTGCATCATAACGACGACTGAAACAAGAAAAACTGCAGGGAAGCGAAAAAGGTTTCACAGTTTGTGCAGAAGCAAAGAACTGGAGCATTGAAGAGCAAGTGAAAGCCTCTGGTCTGAACTTTCTACTCATCATCATCTTACTGATTGTTTATGAATTGTTTAATTAGGTAGAGATAGCTCCATTAAGGACAATTATGAAGTCAGTCAACCAGTCGTAGTTTTAGTAGATCTAGTGAAGCGGTCAAGTAGCCGGACAGGGATTTTATTAGGGTTCACATGGATTCCTCGAAGCTTTGAGCGTTGCCATGGTAATAAACATCTAAATCAGTATCGAAATGCAGTTGTTTTTTAAACTTAAACTTAAATCCCAAGTAGCCCATGAAACATAAAAAAATAATTCCTTCCATATTCATTATGCAGCAACATTAGTTATGATTAGTTATTCTCAGACCAGGATATTTAATCTTAGTGATGTTTGTGTGCGTCACAGCTCTCATCTAACGTTACCAGGTGACACCAGGACGGTGACACCTGATCACAAGACAGGCTTACAACTCACAACAACGCCAGGTAGACGACAAAAAAGACAAGTGTCTGTAATAGCTGACATGTTTGGGAAGATGACCCCCAAAACACAGAGCACACGAGGAACCTGCAGCATCACAAATCGACAATAAGTCTGGCAAATCACCAGAAGACTGTAAGTGATCAATGATTTTAATAAACTGCTGCAGAAAAGTCTACACAAAATTAAGTTATTTGTGTTGATCAAAGATGTTAACATCACATTTCAAAAGGGGGCAGTGCTGCAACAGTGTGAGTGGTGCTTCATTTCACTGGCAAACACAAACACTGAACTCATTAATGTTTCAGTGGTTGGTAAGAACTGATTGTGGAGTCTGAAATGGGCGTGTGAGAGGAATGCTAACTCCCTCTGCTCCGGAGGAGTTGACTGGAGCAACTGGGCCAAAGATAAAGACCCAAAAATGGCTTTACAAACAAAGAATATGACAGGAAACTCCCCCGGTCCTTGACCTCTTGTCTCAATTACTAAAATAACAATAGTGAGCAAATTGCTCAAGAAGAAAAAGATTGTCAGCTTGTTGAGGAAAATGCAGAGATGATAAAATAAGGTGAGACCTCCCTCAAGTGGTGGAATCAATCATGTTTTCCTTGATGACAGAAAACTCTCTTGCATGGATTGACTGTCACTAACTCGACATGATGAAGGTCAAAAAGTACAAATACAAGCCATAAAAACTATGATTAACAGTCGGCAACAGGTACTTAACGACAGGCCGACAATTCCCAAAGGCCGACTGTCGACTAGTGTGTCAGGGCCCATAAACTCCCATCATCCTTCATCTTCAGGTGACATTCCCAGATGGTACTACAGTCTGCCTGCTCTCAGAACAGTGCATGTACCGAACAAACAGTCGTATCCATCATCATGCATCATGTGCTCTGGCAGGTCTACGTTCCGTGTTGTCATAGTAGAAAAATGTGGCTACGTCCTCTCTCCTATACGTTTAAGCTTTAAAGCAGCGTCTTTAAACTAAAGCCATAATCGTCCTCGTGAGCTCTTTAGCTTTGTATCCACGTCCATACTCACACACCTGAAACCGTAATTCACGTGACCATTCACATACACTGGGCATGTGAGTAATGAGAGATTGATTTTCTTGGACCGACAACATGGTGGAACTGTTGCAGACAGTAAATGCTTTCAACGTTTCTCCTTCTCTGAGTTGTGACTGGTCAGAACCAATCAGGAAACAAATGCTGGTGACTGTCATTGTTTCCAAGCGTCCTCGTTGCCCATTCATACTACACCACAGCCCCACAGTTTTCAAACTAAAATGGGCCCAACAGCGTTTCCAAATTTCTCACTTTAAGAAGCTCGAACCCTTCGGAGCTTGAACAGCAGGCGTAGACGTGGCAACAGTGATGTGTTTTAAAACTAAAACACAGTCGTGTGGCCGTAGCTTGTACCTGAAGCAAGTCCCGCCTGCAGTGACAGACAGAGGCCACATAAAGAGGCCATCAAAGAAGATCCAAGCATCAAAATATTAATTCTGACCTGATGAAAATACTCATGCAACCTCAAAGTCTGTCCACTTAAGAGTAGTGAAGCGACTGACCACACCTAAGGCATGGGAATCACACACACACACACACACACACACACACACACACACACACACACACACACACACACACACACACACACACACACACACACACACACACACACACACACACACACACACACACAGTTGAAGCTCTTAACTACTGAGTGTTCTCCTACATTATCTGCACGTTAGAGATTATTCCACGGAGCCTGAGTGTCGGTGAAGTGTGTAAAATGCCTCGACATTTCACACAATGTACAATCACAGCACCCACACCGTAAAAAAAAAACATGGACACAGAATGTGTTGAGTTTTTCTTCCTGTTATTGATTCCATGAATTAAAAAAGGGTTTTAAAAAAAATCCCTTCTGATGTCTTCAGGATTTGAGATCCATTTGAGCTCGGGGGACTATTCCCGGTGTGTGTAGATGGAAAGTTCCCATTGCAACAATAACATACCGATGAATTCCAAGGAAGGCAGAAACGGTGTGCCAACGCGTTCTCGCACACTTTGAGTGCGGCGTGCACTTGAACACAGAAACACTCACTTGAAGACGAGCAGAGACCCTGAAGCGACACACACTCTCAGCCACACGCTGAATGTAAAGCCCTCATCAGAAGCTATTTAAATACCACGTTACGTTAATGACAAAAGAGACGGTGTAACCCTGACATGACGGCCGATGAAACCAGGAGGTATTTAAATAAAACTGGAGCGCTTTTATTTCCTTGGTTTGATTAGTTCTTTGTGTCTTTATAAATCATTGTTTTCCCAAACTACTCCGCAGCATAATGATTAAATTTAAAACAACAAACGTCTGTATATATATCTAGTTGCTTTTCTTTCTTTTTTCTAGTTGAAAAACATTGAAGAGCCCAGCTCGGATCTCAAAACAAAGCCTACTCCTGACTGTGTTCTGAGCCCACCCACCCTTTGCTCTGGGAAGAGATGTACATTTTTCTCATTCCATTCTCCAACACGTTAACATCTGTCCCAGGTCGAAGCTCTGTGGGGCTGTATTAGTTACGCCTACAGCAGTCCGCTCGAGGAATCCATGACCGCAGGCTACAGCTCTCCTTTACAAGTCCATGCTTTTCACTCACTGCAGGACACATACCTGCAGGACCCTCAGCCATCTCTCCGCTCTATCTTCACCTCTGATAACACAGTCGATAGCTCTTTCCACCCCTTTCTACTGAGTGTCATTTGTCACTATAGTAATGTTGTTTGGCTTTTACCCGGAGAGATTGGAACCACAGGAAAAGCTGCTTAACTACAGCTAAACATGAATAAACAAATCATAACGGGTATGTTGATATTGTAGATTATGTCAGTGTGTAGATGTTTGCTGTGATTTCTAACGCAGTGCTCACTTCTTATGAGAAGAGGAGGGAGGAGTGACGTCTGCTTTCTACAACATTTAACCTTTCATACGTCAGGGTCATCGAACTAATGTCCACAAAAAGTATATTTGCAATTGGTGTTGACACACAAAGAAAAGTGAGTTGACATGAACGACTATTCCCAGTCAGCAGCTCATATTTCAGTAGCTGTGATGTGAATGAATGTGTAAACAAGCTCCTGTAACATAACTTTCTGCACATTTCGAGTAGGGCCGGATCCTGACTTAAAAGAACAACATGTTCCGAATTCACTTAGAGTTTGTTTGAGTCAAAATCCAGTTCACAGCGCCTCCCTGGACTTTGTGTACAGGACGTTTCCGCTTCAGGTTGAAGGGAAATCTCTCTACTAGTCAGCCTCTTTACTCAAACTGGGCAAATTCAACATTGGTGCACAGCAGAAGAAGAAGGAAAAAAAAGCACATAGTAATTTTACAAGGCAACCTGGCCCCTCCCAGCATGCAGACGTGCCTGCACACCAAGGAGACTGTGTATGCGAGTGTGTGAGTTATGGCCACCGGGAACCCGCTCGGCATTCCAGCACAGACAGAGACACACAGTTTGCATGGGGATTAAATGACAGCACTCACTGTGGTCACCAGTTATTCCCCCCCCCAAAACACACACACACACTCACCATTTCTTAGTGCACTCCACCATCAGCTCCTGATAGGAAGCCACGAACTGGAATTTGGAGGCATGCTTCCCCACACGTTGCAGTCTCTTCCACACAGAGGCCATGTTTCTGTGTGGGTCTTTTTCTGAGCACCTATCCCGTCCCTGGACGTCCTTCTTTGGGCTACTTCAGGCTGACGACTATATGTATCTGTGCATATCCAACCCGCATAGACACACAGTTAATGTTTTACCGGATATACGATTGAGGGGGGGCGTGGGTGGGTGGGAAACAGAGATAAGGCTGCACATCCAGTCCTGAGTGTTGGGTCTTTAAAAACCGCCTGATGAATCCAAACGCAAGGAGGAGGAATCTCTGCAGCGGCGAGGGAGGTCCGACTGGACGAGGTGCATGGTTTGTTTTATGAAGAAAATCGCTCCGTGGTGTTGAGAAGCACGTCGAGAAACCCTCTGGGTGTGGATATCATCTCTCCATGTGGTGCTCGACCTGCAAAATCAAGTGGGGGAAAAAAGCAAGAGAGTAAGTGTAAAGCCCCCCCTTTGCGTTACACCGATCATCAAGTTGACATCCCCCCCCCCCCCCCCCCGGTGCAGAGGTGCTTTGTCCGGGGAACAGCTCCTCCCTCACCTCGGGCTGTATCGCTGCAGATGTGAAACCAACCCTGGTTATCCACATCGACAGCGGGGCGCTTGTGTAACAACCCCCGCGATGAGGACTCCCCTCGAGCTGCCAGCACGGCGTGCCGGTGGAGGCTATACCCCGCGGAGCATGCTAACTTCCAGAGCTGGATAATGAAGCGTCTTCACGCGCTGAAACTGTCCCAAAGAACCAGTGACATCGCAATAAAGTGACTTGGTTCAATTGGCTCGTGCAAAAGCGAGAAAACCGGGAGACAACGCCCCCAAGAAAGACGAGCCTCCAATTTAAATATTTGGTGGAACGTCTCTGAATCCAGGGAATAGCCCGAGCCGCGGAGCTCCGCTAACCGGGGCGACTGGGCTGCGAGGCTAGCGAGTTCTAACAAGTAGGCGGGCGTGTGGCACTCACCTTCCCGTAACATCCGGCCCGCTGACCGCTACGTGGCTTCACCGGGCAACGTCCGGAGGTGGCGACGCGTCCGCAGCGAAGCAGCCGCCGGGCGAGCTAGCTAATTATCGGCTTCGTCCGCGGCGGCACCAGCACCAGCACCGGCCATGTAGCTAGCTAGCCTGCTAGCGGCGGCTAGCCATCACAACACGGAGCGGAGTGGAAACCGTTGCTTCGCCCCGCTGACGCTCGAGCTCCTCCGGGTGAGAGACGGAACAAACAAAAAAAAGCTCCCGGGAGCCAGGAGCCGGTCGGAGGGGGAGGTTTCTCTCAGCGTGTCCCCGGACACCGAAGTCGAATGGAAGTGTTCCAGCCCCGGGCAGCGAGTCCCGCGGTGGAGAAAGTGCGGTAGTTCCCGAGAGTTTGACCGCTCTGCCTCCCCGGAGCGCGTCGAGTCGGCCAACAGCCAGGAACCCGTTCCGCTAGGAGCCTTCACAATAAAGGCGTTGCGTTTTAAATAACCGCGCTAGCTTCTCTACACGTGAACACACGCGTGCTGTTTAGCGTTAGTTTAACTTACGCGTATCTATAGTTGGTGTTTTGGAGACAAATACACACGTTCTCGTTGTCGTTCCAACCCCGCGTGGTGCTTTACTTGGACGGCTAAGCTGTTTACTTCCTGTTTGGGTGCACGTGTGCGCGCGGAGCTTGACGCGGCTTCGCCTTTCTCCATCATTTCCACCAGCGGCTGGATGACCGAGCGGCTGCCGGAGAAACGCCCCCGATCCGCGGCCATTGGTGGGACGTGGGTCCCGTTAACAGCCGGTTACTGGTTCGCGAGGCGGCTCTGGGAGGTTGGGTTGTCAAATCCAACACCAGTCAACAGATGTGTAATCCTGGAGGGCGAGTTTATCTGTGAAACATTTCTCCAACAAGGCAATTCTTCAAAGTGCTTTACATAAAAGATAAGATAAGATAAAATTATCCTTTATTGTCCCACAGTGGGGAAATTTGCAATATTACAGCAGGAAGAATAAAAAACAGGCATCAGTTAGTAATAAGTAACATGCTTGAAGGGATAGTTCACCCAAAAATGAAAATCCACTCATTATCCACTCCCCCCAATGGAGGGGGGGGGGGGGGGGGGATAAGTGTTTGAGTCCACAAAACACTTCTGAGGTTTCAACAGCGTTGCAGCCAAATCCAATAAAAATTGAAGTAGATGGTGACTGAGACTTCAGACGTTAAAAAAAACAGTAAAAAACATACACAACATGCCTCTTTCTGCTCCTGTGGTGTCGTCCAAGTGTCTGTAAACCTCGACATTCAAATTAGAGTCAAAATGAGGCATTTACACAGTGTTTTAAGTCTAAAAGTCCTCTCTGATCCACATGCAAACACGGCTCCAGAAGAGGAAAACACATACTAGGAATGTGTTGTGGTGTGTTGGAGCATAAGCAAGAAAAACTGTTCTTGTGCCGCGAAGTGTTTGTCCTGTCTCTGCAGCGTCTGTCAGGCTTGTGTTAATGAGGACAACACTTCCACTTCCTGGTCCTGTCACATTAAGAAGTGAGTGTTAACCTTGTAACGCTGGGTGTCGGGGTCTTTTTCACATGTTGAGGGGAAATAAAACACCTACCATCCATCAGAAATCAATAGCTCACACACACACACACACACACACACACACACACACACACACACACACACACACACACTTAAAGGAGGAGGCCAGTGTCGCTGAGGGAAAGAGGGACAGACGACAATAAAATGTGGATTAATTTAATCTCAAAAACAGATATGATCTTAACGACATGAAAATGACATCATATCCTTTTTGCTCATGGTTATAAACAAATTTTCTCTTTTTTTCTAGATACTTTAAAAGCCCAGTTAAAGTCTAATCATCAGAATGTTATAAAATAACAAGAGCTGTTGTTTCTATTGACCACTTCCGCTATAAATCTCCACCCGAGAACCGTCTCTGCTCCGTTAGTGAACCCACAGCTTTAGGCCCAAAAGAAACTGGATCACCGAATAATAAAAATCCACTTTGAGGTCTGTATTTGTTCTGGGTTTATGTGGGGTTAAAAAAGGCAAAAGGTATTGAATTTTCCAGCCCTGTTGTCACATAACCCTATATGGCCTAAAAGATACAGAGACAGTGGTGTCTCTGTGGTTTGATAGATTGAGCAATAAAAGACAATTCCTTTTGGAAATATGCACCTTTCAGATCAGGTTGCAGAGGATTGACAGATTATGGGTCGTGTGCTTCACGTCTCTCTCACCCCTACGACTGGAAACAGTATTTCAGATCAGCTTCCATCCAGCAAACGTATTTCAGCCGAGAACAATTTGGGGTTTAGGGTCAGAGCTGATGTGACAGCAGGGGGCCTGCTGATCCTGCTGCTCCGTGTCGCCTGTTTACATTTTACTCTGACAGATTACAGAGCGCCTCCCTCCGCGCGTCAAGGAATGCTTTGATGTGACAAATGACCCCGTGCTAAATGACGCTTTGTGCGTCTGCCCACATGTCAGCGAGGGCCTTATTTCATGCGTAACACAGGGGGAGGACGGGCCTGCCGGTGTGTGTCTGTCTGCATGAAAGGGTGTATTATAGTGGGACAGTGAGAGAGAGTGGCAAAGGTCAAGTAGAGTCCTGTGTGCCCCCCCCCCCCCTTCCTTTTTACACGTCGCATTCATGAAAACAAAGAAATGGTAATTTTCACCCCCTGATGCCAAACGATGAGTTTTCTATTCCAATTTGTTTGCTGCTCAATGGTTTAAGGATTCAGGGGGAAAACAGAGAAGGCATCATCAAAAGCAATTTCATCCCATAATCACTATAACAACTTTAATCCTGCACCAGGGAATCATCTTGTAAATGCAGCCTTCTCAACCCAAAACACAGCGAGACTCCAGCAGAGACGAGCAACTCCCCCACCAACTGAGATCTGCCCTATTTGACAAATATATTCTGTTTCTAGTCATTTCTCCAGCCGGAGGAAACGATGAATGCAAACCACACGCTGACAGCCGACTAGTGAGGGAGAGGCTCTGTCCAGACAACACTGGGATTAATGGTTACCTGATCTACTGGAGCGATGTCTCTGCTGCTCACCAGTGAAGTTGCATGGTGAAAAGTGTGACTCTTGACACGTGTTCCCACAAGTTGTTTCACGACCTGCTCCCTCGATACTCCAGTTTCACACCTATAACCTCTCACCCACACACTCCTTTCTCCAGGGCCAATGAAAAACACATCCTCCAGGATCTCAGCTCTTCAAGTACAGGGTCTGTGGCGTCTGTTGTTCAGCCACTTAAAGCGAGCCGTTAACAAAGCGGAGTCCTTTAGATACAAGCCAAGTGAGTGTGAGCCACTCCAGTGGAGCAGAGATAGCTGAACGACTCACTCACCGCTGCCTGTGTGTGTGTGTGTGTTGATCAGAAAGACATTGGCTGCAACCCGGGGATGTGACTGTGCCTATGTTATTCAAAACATTTTCTCTGTGATGAATGAATTTGATTGGGCAGCTCGGGTCTGAATAATATATTGGACTTCCGCTGTGACTCGTCTCCCAGTGGAAACGTGAGCCTCGCTTTGCCAGATTAGCATCTTTAGCTCTGAAACTGCATCATCCTGAGTCATGGCAGAGCGTCTGATGGTATCTGCCCTGCAGTTACAGGAAGCCGCACCGTTTACGGGTGGGTGAGTAGATCTGCAGATGGACGAGGAGCGGGGGTAACTTCCTGTTGGATCGCTGCCATCCAGGACACAACTGGGTTAAATATGGATTTGATTTATACAGTGTGTGATTTGGCTCCAGATTGACGATGCAAATTTAATTCAAAAGCCATTTCCTCTCTTCTCCTTTTAACACTTTTATTTAAGTGTAGCACATCCATGTCTCTTTCCCTCTCACACATTATATAGGTCATATATGTTCCTTTGGTCAGTGAGACTGACAAAAGCATTAATTTCAGTTTAACCTGCAACAATTCGTTAATTTATCGATCAACAGAAAATCTAATCAACATATAAATTGGTCAAATATGAGTTGCCATTTAACACCGGCTGACTCTCATATGTAGAAATCCATCAAAGGGAATAAGGCAGAAAGATCAATGTCTCCATCGACAACAGGATCACAGCCGCAGGACAAGTTGCATGTGAGTCAGGGATTCAGGTGCAATCATAAAAATATGTCGATACATTTACTGAAAGCAACAAGTTCACACCTGCTCTGTGACGGCTGCGAAAAAAAGAGCCTCAGGAAACGAAGGTAATTTCTCATCAGGTGGAAGAAAAATGTAAATGATTATAAAACTGGGATTAACTGGGATCAATCGAACATTGATGAGAGTGTAGAAGAAGACTGCACTGCTGCATCACTCTGAAACTCAGATTAAAGTCAACTGTTTTGCTGCTGCTGAGGAGCAGATAACCCGTTTGCCCTCCTCTGGTCAGGTATCAGATCAGCGCCTGTGTTAAATTAAACCCACATTCACCCAGAGTAGACTCTGAAATGCAGTGATACCTAGTTTGAGGAGTCCCTTCACCACTGGAGAAACATGGAGCTCATTACATACGGCCTGCAGGCTGCTGATAGTGAAAACCAATACATCCCATTCCCACTTTCTGCTGACTGAGAGAGCGGCACAGTGCAGGGCGACACGTACGCTGAGTGTTGCTCCACAATGGTCACAAAATAAATGTTGACTCAAGCTGTCATGGTCTGAAATCCCATCATCTGCTGAGTGCAGCGGATCAGAATTATATTTGAATGACTCACAGGAATGGATTCAAGGAACTTATTTATACCACAGAACAAAAAAGGGACAAAACGCTGAATACGGCCGAAACACATTTTGTGCAATGAGTCTGCAGAAAGAAAAGCCTCAAGAATACGATGTGAGTCATTTGTTCTGCTTCGAATTAATCAGACTGTTGAATAAATGAGCACAAATCAGGTGCATGATGAACTTGAACAATTCGACCCCCCTACTGACTTCAGCCACGGCCGAACAACAAGTACATGAGGGTCTAGTTCTGATGGTAGAAACGTATAAGAATCCTAACATGACCTGAATGATTCATTCGTCATAATACACAGTTTAACAAAGTGTTTAAAAAATCCTAGAACGACCACTTATATTTCTTTTACACCAACATTAACGTAAACCCACTAAAAGGGGAGGCCCACTTTATAAAACCACAATTAGATCCAGATTTCTATTTTGGATCTGCACATAATTGAAAACACTCATAAATATCAGTCCTCTGAATATGCCAGACAAATTATTCTCTGGTTAATCAGTGAAAATGTCAAACAAAGGTCCTATCGCACAATGTTAAAGAAAGAGATTCCAGAAGCCAAAATTTCACATGTTCTTTCTCAGCCATTGAGCCGTCCTTCCACCAAATCTTGTATAAATTTGTTTTGTAGTTTTTGCATGAGAGAGAGAGAGAGAGAGACACACGAGTAGATCAGCACACTGCTGCGAGATCATTAGAGAACAAGCGTCACTCACTATCAGCTCACTGGTCGCTCTCCAGTTACACAGCTCTCCACTTCCATTCACACAACCTGAACAAAGGCTAAATTAGTCCCTGGACGATTGTCTCGGAGCCTCAGGGGCCTCAGCTCACACGAGCCGAGTGCACAACGACTTCCTCGTGAGCTCCTTCCTCCTCCAGATTCAACACTTCCTCCTGCCTTTTTAAACAGCCTGTTAATTAGCAGCAGGGCGGCTGGACAGGGCCGTTAAAGGGTTCACTGCTGGAGGCAATTAATCAACAGCACGGCGCTTGTTAAATACGCTGGAATCAATACAGCCTCTGCTTCTCTGTGCTGTTCCTCATTGGTCCAAATGTGTCATGTGTTACTCTCCTCTACGGAGGATGAATAAAGGTAGATATCTACTCACGTATCTTATCTTAACAACATCTATCTTCGAATGGACGGAACAATCTGTGCTTCTTCTCTCGTCCTTCTTCTTTAATTGAAGTGATTTTCTACCCTGAGGACATCGTGTTCTCGGTGGAGCTTGTTCCATGTGCGGCAGGTCAGCTCGACTCGTTGGAAGCAGAAACCAGAGCTGCAGTTTGAAAACTTGGACAAATCTCTCTTCACGTTATCAGCTTTTACGAGCTGATCTGAAAAAAATGCATCCAGATGTTGGGACCTGGGTCGACTCCACACGGCTCTCAGAGCTTTACTGACTGAGGAGGGTTGTCACACGCAAACATGTGCTCTGATGTAAACAGGCCATGGGGGTGGAAGTCGTGTTCGTGTCTATAAGGGAAGAAGATGTGTTAATCACCTAATTACCACCAACAAGATCTGTGCACATATTCTGCTGATCTGAGGTCCAAGGCCTGTTTCCACTTTTCATGCTTCCCCTCGATGTAAACACTGCACAGAGGCTCAACACAGCGAGTCAGCAGCTTTCATGTGATTATCGTCTTGTCTCCATTTGTCGTTTACCTCTAACGATGTGGAGGGAGCGTCTGCAGCAGCAGCAGCTTTATGACACAAGGCAAGTGAATCAGGATCTTCATTAAAGCCTCTGAGGTTTAAAACACAACAGCCGAGGAGCCGGAGAGACGCACAAATCAGCTGTTTGTGTTTGTGTTGATGTGAATTCTTCTCTCTTGTTGAATCAAGCTGAAAACGAGTCTCTTGTTTTTAAATCTTCTTCTTCTTCTTCTTCTCCCTCGGGCTCGTTTGTCAGAGAAGATTTCACAGAGGAAGACATTTTTCTGTGTGTTGTCAACGCAGAGATAAAGAGCGACTGGTGCCTGTGCAGCATCAGCCGGGGATCGTTCCTCCAGCAGACAGAGAGCAGACGTCGATTTACACTGGTTAGCCGAGGGAGTGGGAGAACAAACTGTGTGTTCGCTGCAAATAAAAGTCAAATCAAACAAAACAAGATGTGAACCAACAGATCGGAGCAAATCCCCTGTTTCCTCATTTCACAACAGTTGTGTAACATGTCAGCTGCGGTGTCTCTGTGAGTTTGTAGGTTCAGGGGGAAAAATGATCCTGACACTTTCCATTTATTCCAGTGAGGATATTAAACATCACGTTCCTGCTCGGACACTGATGATGACAAACATGTGACTCAAATCAAACAGTGGAAGAACAAACCACCAGCAGTGGGTTGTTCAGGTAAAGAGGATATTACTGATTCATTTAATTGATTAATCAACTAATACTTCTCTAGCTTTATTAGGCTACATATATTAGCCCGTGATGATTTAGTAAAGACCTCAGTTCATTATGAATACGATGACTCAGCGGTTCAGTGCTCATGATTATTATTGTTCATAAAAAAGTTTCAGGAGATATTTTATAACCCAGCGCTGACTTGTTAATACAGCTGGAGAAAACACCTCCTCCTCCAAACTTTAAGAAGTTGCTGATGTTTTGTGAAAGTCTGGCTGCGTCTGTGCTCACACACTGAGACACACTGAGACACACAGAGACACACAGAGACACACTGAGGCACACTGAACACACTGAGACACACAGAGACACACTGAGACACACAGAGACACACAGAGACACACAGAGACACACTGAAACACACTGAGACACACTGAGACACACTGGCACACACTGAGACACACTGAGACACACTGAAACACACTGAGACACACACTGAGACACACTGAGACACACTGAAACACACTGAGACACACAGAGACACACTGAGACACACAGATACACACTGAGACACACTGAGACACACTGAAACACACTGAGACACACAGAGACACACAGAGACACACTGAGACACACTGAAACACACAGAGACTCACTGAGACACACTGAGACACACAGAGACACTGAGACACACAGAGACACACTGAGACACACTGAGACACACACTGAGACACACAGAGACACACTGAGACACACTAAGACACACTGAGACTCACTGAGACACACTGACACACACTGAAACACACTGAAACACACAGAGACACACAGAAACACACAGAGACACACAGAGACACACTGAGACACACAGAGACACACTGAGACACACAGAGACACACTGAAACACACACTGAGACACACTGAGACACACTGAGACACACTGAAACACACTGATACACACTGATACACACTGAGACACACTGGCACACGGATAATTGATCTGTTCTGGAGTTTATTATCAGGACTTTCTCTCCCTGGCCGTCCAAACACATCGAAGCCGAGGCGCTGGAGTGGAAGACTTAATAACCTCGGCACTGCTTCCACACGAGACTAAAGAATTCATAGACAAGAGGAAATTAAAAAGAAGAAATATTAGAGGAAGGATATGTTCAAGAATTTATGTAGGAAAATAAAAGCTGGGGAGCGTCGAGTCTGGAGATGTTTCTACTGTCAAACTGGTTTCAAGCGATATGACGATCAGAAACAGTGAATCCACGCTAATCGAGCTTCTTTCGATGAGGTTTGAAATAAAAAGCAGAAACTGAAACAGGGTGAAAAGTAGCTGCACAAGACAGAAACCAGAGAAGACGGCGGGAGGCCTCATGTTCTCCTCGGCTGATCTCCAGCGTGTCGAGGATCTCGCCGCTCATTGCTTGCAGGTGTAATAACAAGGACTGATCCAGAGCCGGGGGTTGGGAGGTTCAGCCGCCCTCTCCTCCCTCCCCTCTGGAAACCAGCAGCTCAGCTGTGGTCTGCTGTGAACGCAAGTCGTCCCAGGCAGCTCGGCCAGTAAAGTGTCTTTAAAGACCCAGATATCAGCCATTAAGAGATGAGCTGAGATAAATCCTCCTCTTTTGTTTTATGGTCCGTTGTGTGACTTTTCTTCTGGATTGAATCATGTCCACAGATAGCTGCAGATAGATATGTAACTTCTCCAGGGGGGGGGGGGGGGGGGGTATGGTGATGCAGTGGTTGGTAATGTCGCCTCTCAGCAGGAAGGTTCATCCATATCACTGTGTTTTCATTCTGAAATCTCAATCAATCTCTGTCCACACGAGCGTTTTGGCTCCGTATCAGTTTTAATCTCGTCCAACACTCACATCACGTGAATATTGATGGTGTAAAACAGGAATTACTCACAAAAATATCCTGTCTCCTCTGCATGTAAACAGTTGTATCGTTGTAAAATACAGTTTTCTAATTGCACAACAGCTGTTAGCAAAGACCACAGGGTCATAACGCCTGTGACTGATTAACCACGTCGTGTTCTACACCGGCAGCCGAGGCTCATGCCGGTTGTTTTCTCCTGGAAGTGGGTCACGTGATCGGAGCCTGACGAATCAGCGAAGGCCACGTTGTGACCAGAGAAGACCCAGATAAAAACATCGTAGTGTGGCTGTGGCCCAAGTCCTGGTTGTTCGTCCGGGGCCGTTTGCATGTTCTGTGTTACTGTGAGTTGTTTGTCTCTATGTACTGTTAAAGGATAAGTGCTGCAGGTACTGGATGGATGCATTTCTCCCACAGATCAGGGGTCAGATTTACAGATCTAGTGTTCTGTTTCTCTCCAGCCTCATACAGTAAATGCTCGTCTATACATCCAGTGATAAGCTGCAGCCGTGCGCGGATCTGTTCTCCGTGTTCCTTCACCTGTCGGGTCTCATCTTCAGAAACATGGAAGATGAACTTTTCTCTCTGCTCTAACAAGACAAAGTCTCCACTAAGCATCGCGGTAAAAAAACAGCAAAGCCTTGAGTCACTCAGGCGAGAAGAATTACCAACCGACTCAAATCAGATAAGGACACAATTACTTAAGTGAACTGAAGGAAATTGAGACCAGATGTTGGTGGACTCTGGGTCAGCGTGGGCACTAACTTCACATCTGGGTACCAGCGTTAATAAAGTCCTGCTTTATTAATGTCTTTTAGCAAATAAGGTTTTTACGATAAGACAGATGGTTCTAAAAGCTTGTTTTTTGAGGAGATATAAAATAGTTTGTACTCTCTGGCTCTTCTCTCCTAACCCTCATGCTAACAACACCATCAAATACATTGTGCAGCTCAGCAGGACTGAGAGAACTACATGTGATTATCCACGATCACGCTAATCGCTTTCTCTGATTGCCCATGACGGGAACTGAAAATCCCCCAGAGTTTAACAGATTTATCACATATTTGAGACGCTGGTAGAATGGTGGAACTTCCCTTTTTTGGAGAGTTGATCTCTCATGGTCATGGAGAGTTTGTTGGTTTGGAGTCGCTCCATTTGTTTTGTTTGATTTGTAGCAGGATTACACAAAAAGTGCTTCCAGGAAACAGTGGAGTCCATCTTTATTTACAGTGTGTGTCAATGACTGATTGACACATACGATATAAATCCTTTCACCGAGCACCAGTGAGCTGCCGTCGCTCTAACGCGAGTCGCGTTCCTGCGAGAATCAAGCGTTCAAAGTTCTGCAAACGACAAACCAGCTGAAAGGAGGTTGAGCAAACAGCGGCGTCCTGGGTAACTCAATCAGAATAATTCAATTCATTACTTCTCCAAACACACTGTGGCTCTGTAAGTGAATTTGAAACGGTTAATTCAACACGACCGACAGGCGGCCCACACAAAGCTGCCTCTGTGTCACTGGGCAACAGGTAATGTTTCACAAAATAAACAGATAAAAACAGTAGATTCATGGGTTGTGGTTTGATTTAACCTCTGGACTGGTCACTTCCTGTTTAAATGAAGGAAGCTGCAGCCTCAGCAGCCAGATTCATATCCGCAAAATCTCCTTGTTGTGAAATTCAGCTGGAATCTCTTCTGTCAGAGGAGGTTTGAAGTCACTCGGAGAACAAGTGGAGTGTAAACCTGAAGTGAAACAACACAGCTGGGCTGAATATGATCCTCAGAGAAGCAGGAATAAGGACGAGCAGGTTGAAATCACTTTTTCCAGTCGGGATCCTGTGCAACCACCACTTTCCTTCAGTACATTGTTAAAAAGCACATCTGCTTTTGCTGAGGGAGATAAAACCGAGCCCCTGAAACTGGATCCCGCTCTGTGGAGCTGGAGATACAGTCGGCTTCACTGTGTTTGTTTGGTTTGAAGAGTAAGAACGACGAGGAGCTCGAGGCAAAAAATATGACGCATGAATTGATCAGGACGAGGATGAGCTGACGTTTAAGTGTTGTTCTGACTGAAGTGAATGTAAAACTCAATCATTATGGGTGTTTTCAAAAGGAAATGAAAGATTCAGAGGTTAAAAAAACACTTAAAAGTTCATGTTTTCTCAGCTTTGTCCCAAAATCATCTGAAGAGGAAGGTACGATAACAAACCCAGATCCTGTGAACACGAGGATCATTGACGCAGACTGAATATAAAGATGGACGCCGCGTTTCCTTTTCCTCCCACAATCCAGAAGTGAAACAGGGGCAGATCCAAACACTTCATCATACGAGGGAGGTCACATGCTCTGTCTCTAGAGAACACCATGTACAGTGAATCCATGTTCACCAGCAGATTCTGTGCCCTTAGTTTCATAATGAAAAGAGCATGTGTCTGCTGCATGTGTGCATGTGCTTGTGCACGTGGGTGTTTCCTCTCCTGTGCTGCAGCAGCCGGTGGAGTCGTGTCAGAGGCAGTTTGTTCGAGCGCCGTGTTGCAGCCGGGCTCGGGAAGGTTTAGCATTTTTCATTTTCTCTTTCTTTTCTGTGATGATATCTTCTGCAGCGATTCTCCAGAGACGCTCTGCTGCTACTCCTGCATCTCCCTCCTCACACCTCCTCTCACCTCCTCTTCTACCTGCAAGGATTGTTTCTCCTTCTCTATCTGACTTCTTTGCCTTTCACTCTTTCTTTCTTTCCTCTTCTCTCTCTCAGCACCCCCCCCCCCATTCCTGTACTGGTTTTTTTCTGCCTCCCTTTTGATTCTGTTCACTTATCATTTCTCTTTTCCCCGAAGGACGCAGAGAATTAAAGCACAACCTCCGCCCGAGAGGCTGTACTGTATGTTCATTAAAACCAGGAGGTGGCTCATCCATCACGTTCCCCTGTTTCTTCATCATGTTGCAGTAAATTGCCCCCCCCCCCCGCCCTGTGCCCTCCTGTGTGCAGACAGTGCTTCGTGGTGAAGTTCAGATCCAGGTAGCTTTCGTCCGACAGTGTTGGGTAAACACTGTGTCTCTGAGGTTTCTGTTGGAGCAGGATCGTTATATTTATCACTGTTATCACTGAGTTTCTGGTGGAAAACATCAGGCCTCAGTCACAGATGAGGGATCAGTGAACCGAGCATCCAGCAAATGTCTTTTGTGGGAATTACGAGAGCAAACATTGACATATTATCAACTCCAGTGGAAAGGATCAGGCTCTTTAGCTCCTAAACGCTTCTCCATGTTCACCAGCTGCTGATTGTTGTTTGAGTTTTATGAGAGCGGCAAATCGAAACCAAAACAGTAAATGTGTTGCCGCTCTAAAAGAGCTGAAGCTCACTGTGAAGTCAAAGTAAAGTCAGATGATGATTCTCTCCAGCTTCATGAACCTCATCACATCGTCATATTATTACATTATTCTTTAGAGCTGCTTTAAAGTTACAATCCTTCATTTCATTCATGGATGATTTGGCGACATCTGTGGTCATTGATGGTAACAGCAGGTGCTTTAATAAGTCATAGATCAGGTCAGACGGATGCAACAGAAGAAGAGAAGCCGGTTCATCGATCTACTGGACTCAGCTTCAGCTCGTTTTAAATGACAGCGACTAGAACTCCGAATTCTAAGAGAAGAATCTGGTTTTGTAACTTTGTAAGAGCTATGGAACTTCTCTGGAACTTCTCTGGAACTTCTCTGGAACGTGCAAAAGGAAAAATAAACCACAGACACAGCAGATACTTCTACTGAAGCTACTGGAAAATGGGAGTTTATGTTCTGCAGCAGCTGATGAGAAACTGAGAAGCACTTTAACGTGTTTACAGAGAGATTCACAACATCACAGAACAGAAACAGGAATAGACAGAAAGCAAACGTTTCCATCGCGTGAACAAGACACAGAACAGATCAACACACACTGTGATGGATCAAATGTTTTCAGTGCTGCCGACATTACAGATGAAATTCTGAGTCAAATCAATATCAGAGCCTGAAGTCTTGATCTCAGAATCTGTCGCCGAGCGTGTACCTGTCGTACGGTGACATTCAAACATCAACAAACACACATTTCCTGCAGTCTGGTCATTTAGCTGGAAAGTGGAGATTTGGATCAGGGTGGTGAGTCACATCCTTCACCGAGGAAAACCTCCACGCTCACTGTGACCCACTGTTTCCTCCACTTCACTCGCTCCAGTCTGGAAAAAAGAAGAAACTTTCCAAAGGCTGCAGGAATAAAAGTGGTCCCATTACCTGATTTACCAACACGCAATACAAACGGCATGTGGAACATAATTGTGTGCACAAAGTGTATACAAGCAGGCTTTGCTCCACCTTCTCCACCTTCTCCTCCTTCTCCTCCTTCTCCTTGCATGACGGTGCGTCTGCATTGATCCAGGAGTGCATGTGAGAGAGGATATTGCTCCTGCCATCGATTCCTGAGAACTTAAGATCCAGTTTTATCATCCTGGCTTCCTGGCAGCTGCTTGTCTCATCCCTGAGTCAGGAGGTGGTCAGCGTTCCTCTGATCATCGCCCTCTGCAGATGGAGTCGTGGACCAATCAAATCAAAGCTGAAGATGGAAAATGATTACATTTTGAGTCATTTCCTGGAGGCCAATCAAAACCTTTACTGACTGAAATGAAGTGTTTTACATTTGGACGCGCTGGCTGATCTCAGTCCCACAACACACAGCTGCTTCCCTGTATTTGACCAATACACCCGATATAATATATAACCTTCACAGTCTGCAATAACCAATCAGCCACAGCCGAACAAAATAAGATTTAACACAGAGCTTCTTTTATTTCCAATACATTGATTATTACACCTCAGGCAGATGAGAAAATGGAAAAAGAACTCCTCGGTGCTCTCGTCCTTTGCTTCAGTTACACTGAGTTAAATGAGCTGAAAGTCAATCTGCTGGAAGAGGACGTGGAAAACTGCTCAGTGGCTCCGTCTCGTCCAGGAGAAGTGAATCCTGGTGTTTGTGTTGCAGTCAGCCGCCGGCGGGCGGGGTTCAGAAACTAAATCAACCTTCTACTGCTGCTCCTGTGTGTGACCCCCCCCCCCCCCCCCTCAGGGACGTCTGCGAGTGTCATTCTCCTGCTGCGTCTTCATGTGTAAAAGATGAAGTCTAGAAAATATCCAGACCCAATTTTCCAGATGTATTCATGTCGGGAAACGATATCTGATCCGATAAGTGACATTAGGTCACTTTATTACGTTTTAATACAGGGAAACGGTTCAAGGCTCATTTCCTGAGTCGACTGTTTACTGTGATGTGTCACCTATTGACTCTTCATTGATTAACTCTGATGCAACAAGTCTGTGATTCAATGTCAAAAAACACACTGGTTTAATGTTTATGAGTCTCAGAGTGTGTGTGTGTGTGTGTGTGTGTGTGTGTGTGTGTGTGTGATGGACTCAGAGTCTCTTCTGGGAAAGAACAAAACCTGTTCAACAACAGATCTGATCCCAAATCACTTTTATCTTTTTATTATGTTTCCCCATCAAAAGGTCACTGAATCATTAACTGTGAGAAAACACACACACACACACACACACACACACACACACACCCTAAGGGGGTCTCCCTTGGGAAAATGGTCACCACGACAACCATGTCCCATCTTTCTCCACACCCCGGAGTTCATCTGTGGGAAAAGCTGCTGACGTCCTGACATCCAATATCATTTAATGTCTTATCTCCATTAGCAGTGATGGAACCAATATGAATGATATGAAGCAAAACTTAGACAAAATCCAAATCTTTGTTTTTAGATTTTCAAAATAAAACAAATGTTCACTTTTGGTTTCAGCAGAACACGCTGCTGCCCCCTGCTGGTGAGGTGCATGCATCTTTTGAATGAGCTTCAATGTTTTCAAAAGATTTTACATATTAAACCTAATTAATCTGATATAATTCAACAATATCACACAGCCTCAGAAATGTATCTGTATTAGTTTTAATCAATTTTATTTGATTTACTTTCATAATTGTTGAATCTGTAGTTTCCACAAAGAAAACTGAGTTTTTCCTCCTCATGAAATAATGAATATTTCTACTTGTTAAAATGTTCCAAATTAAACAACTTGAAGATTTTTGAACTGCTCACAACTGTTTAACGATCTTTGACCAAGGGTAAAGAAAAGGGTTGTGAACCTATGATTAGTGGCTTGACTCAGAAAGTTAACTTGACACTTGATGAACTGCACCAATGCAGTAATCAGTAACAATCAAGTTGCATAAGTTACTTTAACTGTATAACTGTGTCATCACATTTCTATTTTATATACGATAGCATTTAGACACAGCTTTAAAAAAATAAAACGAACAAACAATACTTATGTCACATAATTTATTTGTATTACAATAAAAATGCATAGAACAGTATATACAAAAACAGCAAAATATAACTTTATTCAAACAATCAAGTCTTTCTAGGTAATAAAAAAAAAGCGATCACGCTTAACATGGCTGAAGGATACTCTTCTACATACAGTACGTACAAACATCAGGCACAGATTTGGTTTTCTATCTCTGACCGGTGCAGCTGCTGTCCAACAATAACCACAGGTTTCAGTTATTACATGTCACCACGGGGTTAATGCAGCAAACATTAGAAATGAATGATGGCTGAAGAATGTAAATGAGTCCCAATGGGAAAACTTTCATTGTGGGTCACAAACGACATTTGATCCTGTGAGCATCAAGTTGTTTGTTGAAGGTTCCTGAACATTCAGTCTGTATCTTTATCACATTATTACTCTTGAAATTGTTTCATTTTAACTGGATCGTTTTCTCCCCCGAGTCAATTTTTATTGTCTTTTCATATTTACTGTATATTTTTGCCTTGTCTTGTCGATGTACACATTGTTTTTGTTTCTGTACCCGCTGAGAACGACACATCCTGGGAAACGAGACCAGAGAAACACTGACGGTCAAAACACACACGGGTGTTTTATAGAGACGAGAAAAGAAAAAAACACCCGACAGTAAAAACCACAAAGACGTTTCATACCTGCCGGGAGAAATGAAAAAAAACACACAAACAGCCAATCATCGGACAGAAGTAGAAATTATAAAAATAAATGAGGACTTTTAATAACATGTAAACATTTCAAGTAGCTAAAAACTGTGGACAGCGAGGATTTAATGTCACCCACTGTTGGTAAATGAGAAACTGCAGCGATGACGAGCAAACATGCGACAGATGGATTTTTAATTGGAGTAAATGAACGAGCTCCACTCGGTTTCCTGGCTCTTTTTGAGTCTCCTTTTTTTTTTTCAGTGTTTGTTTTATCCTACATGGAGACAACAGATTTCCACCCAAAGCAAAAATAGTGTCTAGTAAGTTGGTTACCGCAGAAAAAACACGTATAAAAACAAAACCTTTCAGAGCAACACTGTGATTGTCATAATTTACATTTGTCTCTCAACTCTCACACCAACACAGGTAACCACACAACAAATGGTCACACAAACAGGACACAATAAATTAGGTGTTGTATTACAGTCTTTGAATCAAGGAGTTGCCAGTGTAGGAGGCTTTAACCAGCAGGGGGAGCTCTAACAGAGGGCGTGAGTCCACAGCATCTCTCTCTCTCTCTCTCTCTCTCTCACGTTTTAACAACCAGGTTCCATCTGAACACGAGACTCAAACCAACATTTATGCCACTTATGTTAAGTGTTGACATCCTGAAGAGAATCAGAGCTTCAACCTGCGTAAAGACGGACATTCAGAAAGAGCCTCTCCTCCTCCTCCGTGGTCGCTGAGCCCTCGGAGACGTGAATCATCACAAAAGGTGCATCTGTGTGTCGAGTGTCTGTAAGAGGAACATGACATGATTCTCCTGGAGGGAGTAGAAGACAGCGAGTGTGGTGACGACAAACATCGGGGATCCGAGCGGTGACATTCAAATACAACGTTCATTCCAACAAAACAGGTTCCTGGAGAGAAGGTCGAACAAATCAGTGAGTTTCTCATGATTAAACTTTTTAAAAAGGGTGTAATCGGTCGCATCCTCACATGAGGAGTAAAGATCGTTTCCTCCAAAACAGGAATTTGACACAAACTTATGAGATGAAGCCTTTAAAAGGATCAGTGCCAATATGTCGAGTAATGAAAGTGTCTCGTAGCTTCGATATGATGTTTACAACATTTTTTCACTCTCTGACGTCTCAACATTCAACAACATTCAACACAAGTCCAGACAGAAATGTTTTTACATCTCACTGAAAATGCACTTTGGGTTTAAAAAGAGTCATTTTTCTTTTTTTTTTTGGTCTGTTTTTTCATTTTGTGTAAAGTGAGAGCCTGAAGCAGAGTTAAACAGCATTTAGATTTCTCCATCCACGTCAAGCCAAGCCCAGACCTGCTGAGCTGCACAGTGCTGGACTCCTATCCCCTCATTTCCTGAAAACACGTGTGTTCCCTCCACCAAACTCCACCTTTTCCAAACGATGGAAGGATTTGAACTTTTCACACTATACATCTTTAAAAAAAAGAAAGAAAAAAGAGCGAAGAGAGCGAGCACCATTTAGAGGAATCAGAGAGAAGGTCTTTGAGAAACTGAATGTTTTGTAAATTAGCAAACAGAGAATAAAAGAGAGAGAATGGTTTTTTTTTAGTGGGACAAGTCACAAGTAAATACTTCAGGGAGTGTGGATGGGAATAGCAGCACAAACTAAGCCTCCAGCAACAATTACCAGGATGTGTTCACCAGGAAGCCCCTTTAAAGCTCGCAGCAATAAACGGCCGCGCATGGGAACCATTGGTTTTTACCTCTCGCTCTTTTCAGACACACATTTTTCAGATTTCTCACCCTGAACAGAGAACAGAGAATCCCAGGTGGACACATCCCGGGTTTCATTCTCCATATTTATATAATACAGCATTGAGACGCTCCGTCGTGGAGCCGACACAGTGTTAAAGCATTTTAAAGGCCATATAAATAGTTGTGAAATATAAATATGTGCACGCAAAGACAGACACGGTCGCTTTGGGGTAAAGCTCGTTTGACACGGTAAAGCAGGAAGTTCGACATCAAGCCAAAATACTATGGTGGTCGTTTTGAGAAACGGAGTCAACAATACATCCGTCCTCGTTTTCAGACGTGCGAGGCATCGACTGCACCGGGCCGAGGCTCCAAAGACCATTAGAATAATATCTTCACTTAAAGCTGCCAACTTTTAGTCCGTGACCCTGTTCAAGATCAAATATTTATCACTTGGACGTTTTGGGAACAACCTCAAAATGTCTTCTTCTCCGGGGCCTTTCCGTGGGTCCCAAACGGAGGTCACTGGCAGTTCAGGTCCGGGCTACTGAGCCAGGTCCAGATCTGGATCATCTGCTGCGGCGTCCTTGGGTGAACAAGGATTAAACTCTTATAGGCACAGGGGTTCGCCCTGTACTTCTCTTCTATGTCAAAGGTCCTGAAGCCTTTGTGCTTCTCGGGGCCCAGCCCTATTTTTTTAAGACACATGCCCGTGTAGACATCGTCTATTGGGTAGAGCGGAACCCGGTGCGACACCAGGTGCAGCCGGGCAGCCACGTCCCCGGAGTAAAGGTACCCGCCTCCTCCTGCGTACGGGGGATACTTCCCAATGTACATGCTCTCTGGGATGAAGTATTTGACCTTCTTGTCTCTGTGTGGCCCCGCCTCAGTGATCACATCCCCCACAAACAGGTCCCTGGCTTTGGGCTCCGAGAGGCCCTTGAGGAAATCCAGGATGCGGTAGGTGTTGACAAAGACGTCGTCGTCCCCTTTGAAGATGAAGCGAGCCATCGGGCAGCGGGTCTGGATCCATTCCAGGAACAGAACTTCTTTGACAGTTAAATTAAAGAACGAATCCCGGTAATCCCACTGGATGATGTCCTGGTGGCGGTTGCTCTCGTCCCGCAGGCTGCCGGATAGATCTGGGTGGTGGTCCCAGACTGTGGCGTTGCCAAGAAGGAAGACAATAGCCACCGTCTGATTGGCCACGACGCCTGCCCGTCCCCAGGATTGACGGATAGCCTGGCGGCGGTCAAAGTGCGATACCTGGGATTTAATAGCTAGGAGCAGGAATGGCGGCTCCTCACAGATATGAGGCTGGTCCACCATCAGCGGGTAGGAGCGACAGTGCATGTAGAGCAGGAAGTCCTTGAAGCGGTCCGGGAGGGAGTTGTAGTCTTTCACCTGAGTGGTAACCCTGACATTCTGCTGGCAGGGTTCAGTGGAGAGACTGGTCTCAGTGAGCCAATCGGGCAGCTCCGAGGCGTTGTAGTTAGACGCCAGGATGGGATTGTTCTGGAAGTCCAGGATCTGCTGCTGGCGGTTCCAGTACGCCGGGACGGGAGCCAGCTTGCTCCAGAAGGGCCCGGAGGGCATCCGCACCTTGTGGAGCCCGTTCTTGTCCTGACCGCTTTGTCGGAAAATGAGGATGAAAATGAAGAGGTTGATCATCATCACCGTCACCACGAGCTTCAGCCTCCTCCGCTGCACCGCCATGACAGTGTCCTGCACCCACCTGGGCAGACACACAACAGGAGAAAGGTTAGGGACAGAAACTCACTGTGAATAACATGGACAATTTCTACAAGATTCCAACAGGCAGATTTAGGCAAAGTGACCTGACTGACACTGAACACGTCCTTTGGGATTTCCTGTTAATTGTATTGTCGAACTGGAATAAGTCGGAAGTAGAGCAGGACAGCGCGCAGAATAATACACAGGAGAAGAAGAGTTGTGAAACCTTTTGTGAAGCAACAATTCCCTGACGCAACCTTGATGCACACACACACACACACACACACACAGACACACACACACTCACACACAGTTCCCGCTCACTGGCATGTTGCTGAAAAGAAAGTCCCACCTAGAGGCATTTGTCTTCCGGTGTCTTCACCGATTCCTGTGAAGACACTTTGCCTGCTGCTCTGAACAGAGAGGTCAAGGGTCAAGTTCAGCCACAGCACTACATCCCAAGAACCGACTACTCAGCAGGTAAAGGAAACAGAACAGGATGGGATGTAATGTTCCATCCCTGCAAGAAATATCGGAGCTCCTGACTGATCGGTTAAGTCCTTTTGGGTCCGTATCCAACCTCCATTCAATGCATTCTTATGTTCTGCAATCCTATCAGGGGTTAGTGCTCAGATATGATGCAAGAGCTGCAGCAGTTAAGAAGGGGGGGGGGGGGGGGGGGGTGCTGCCAACAGGGCATAAATCTGTGGAACTGCCTCTAACCACGTGTCGGGTAGAAGATCTGTTTTTATTAGTTGTCGCTGCACCACTGTCCCACCGAGTCGTCCGGCTCTGTGATTTCTGTTAACCCCTCTGTCGCAGTCAGTCAGAAAACCTCTCTGCACATTCTTCAGATCGTCAACCAACACCAGTCAGTGTGTGTGTGTGTGTGTGTGTGTGTGTGTGTGTGTGTGTGTGTGTGTGTGTGTGTGTGTGTGTGTGTGTGTCAGTGTGTGTGTGTGTGTGTACTGACAGAACAGGCAGGTTTAAAAATCTAGAAGAAGCATGTTCACATAAAGTGTTAGATCTGGATTCAGTGCAAACTAAACACAATAAAACAATCATACTAGTATCCAACCCGAAATAAAAACATTCAACAGGGGGGGGGGGGGGGGGGGGGGGGTGTTGTAAGATTAGCCTGTAAAACCGCCTGCTTTCTGAAACAGTTACTGGAAACTCTTATGTTAATCATTTGCACTTCCTAACAACGCGCCTGATCTACGAAGATCCCAGATAAAATGTGCTAAATTGCGTGTGCTGTATAACCGATTGCACGTTTGGTTGGTGGGCGTTTTTGCGGTTGATGTACTTACAAATAATTGCGCAAATGATAACAGGTGCAAACATGGCCGAGCGTTACGGTGAGCAGAGGGGCCGCAAGCATGGAATCGTCGGTGTGAGTGGAAGAGGCAAACAAACCTGTTGTTGCGCTACAGCAAAGAAATATTAATATAACTCAAAGACACGCGATAGTATCTGTACACGCTATATTCATATTTGCCAGTGTGGGTAATTAACTTTCTGTTTACCTGTGAAATAGCCTCAAATTTACATCTGCCGGTTCCATACTCCTGCCGGGCTCATGGGTCTCACTCCCTTCTCTTTGCTACTCGTCAGAAACTCCCTGATCTCGAACCTCAGCCTCTCTGGAAGCCAACTGACAGAAATCTGCAACAGCAACTGAGAACTTTAATCCCTGTGAGTACTGGGATCACACAGACAATACAGTCTTTCAGGAGGTCGGAGTCCACCTCGGGTTTCTGCTTTGGCAGAATCACACATCCCTGCTGATGACTTTCTCTCTGCCGTCTCTCATGTCTGTCTTCCCCCCCCCTCTTACCCTCCTTCTACCCTTCCCTCCACTTACTGGGGCCTCTCACTCCTCTTCCTCCTTGTTGTGCCAGCGAGGCGGCCACAACGTCTGCTGGGACTCCTGCAGTTCTCTTTAGGTTATTGATGAACTACAGCGTTGAACAGCTGATGTATTAATCGACTAACCCTTGTGGCTGTGGCCCAACTGATTGATTTCACTGTGATTTGTATCATGAAGCAAAGAGAGAGAGAGAGAGATACTGATATAGGGGAAATGAAAGATAGCATGATGAAAGAGATGATGTGGAAGATGGTGCGCACGCACACGCACACACACACACACACACACACACACACACACAAATACATAATATAATAAAAAACACCATGTTCAATGTAGTCTAATTTAAAACCAACTCTATCTGAGAAGTTAAACTGGATAAACTCAGCTGGTTTTCCCTCCTCCACAACTGCCTGTATCCTTCCTGCCTCTGTATCATGTTCCTCTCAGCCTCCTAGCAACATCTCTGCACCGCTGCACTCCTGTTTGCTCCCTCTCCCCGTGTTTACCCCACCTCCTCCCCCTCTCCTCCTCCTCCAGCTGTCGTCCTCTATCCTTCTCCTCGCTGCTCTTTACTCCTGTCTCTCAGTGACAGCAACAGAGGATGATGATGATGATGATGATGATGATACATAATCCTGACAGTTTAGTGTTGTATTACAAACGGGGACAAGCCACGACATTGCTCTACCTCTTTAACCCCCTCCCCTCTTTTCTTTCTTTCTCTGTTGCACATGGATAATGAAGCTTTCCTGTATTGCCATACAAACAAGATGACTTCTGGGAAATGAGTTAGGGGGGGGGGGAGAGAGAGCTTAACATCACGTTGACAAGACCGCAGCATCCAGACGTGTAATTAACCATCAGAGGTCTGAGGCTAAACATACACCTACCTGCTGCAGCCCGACCACCTGCAGCCGGAGAGAAGGCGCCTGACTGGGCTGTGATGTTGTAACGAGGCTGTGGCTCAGCTACGAGAGCGCCTCACCCTGTTCTACATGGACGGTGATAAATTCAAGGATTGGAAAACTAGTGAAGTCACATTCCTGTTCTAATGCCAACGAATGGAGCAGGTTTTTTGCAATATGACGTGGATCAAAGCAACATGGAGCATAAAGAGCGTGTCCAAATTCACGCTTGAGATAAAAAAGGGTCTGGAAATAGCTCAAAAGTGTTTTGGGACGTAATGTACAATTAAATACATAACTTCAGCCAGTAGGGGTCTCTCGGTCAAAGCAATCAAAAAAGACCTAGGCCCTGTACACACCTGGTATCAACATGTGGCCCCACATGCGTCTCGAGATCAGATCTCACCCCCCCCCCCCCCCCCCCTGCCCTATATGCAAATAAACACGTTCATCATTTCTGTTTCACAAACACCAAGTTCTGTAGTTTTTACCCAGTCTGAGTACACAAGTGTGTCCGATGTCACTTTGTGTGTCTGTGTGTCTGCACAAGTGAAATTTAAACACGTAACACATCACTACAATACTTATCTGTGAGGAACAGAGCAACACAGGAGCTGATTCCTGTGTTGCTCAATGAGGCTTTCATTTCTGATTTTTCAAGGACTGAAACTTGTAACTTGGCCAAAAAAAGACTTCTGCACATTTTCAATAATTTTCTGTGGCAATTTTAGGTGAATATTGAGCTAGTTTGGGTTTTATTATTGCACCATAAGTCAGTCATAATAAAAGTGGTGGCAAAACGTTCACACAAAGGTGAACGTTCTTCATTTCTAAATAATAATTAAACCCTTAGACCCTTTGTGACGCTCCCTACTGTCGTTAGGCTCTTAAAACATAGATCATTTTTTACAGTTCACGGTTGGTGCAGGTTGGATCTTTCCACAACAGTCGGCCAGATGGACTTTGATGCTGTTTGCAGAGTCTCAGCTCAGCACAAACAGCAGGGGTGTGGTGCATTGATTAGATCTGACAGGACAATGCCAGGCTGTGTTTGAACATCGTGGTTTCCACCTGATAAAATGTTCAGTGAGGCGGCGTCTCACCTGGGTGGGGGAGGGGAGGGGAGGGAGGAAATAAGAGCAGCGGCAGGTTTAAGGACAGTGTGTGTGTCTTTCTATAGTTATGAGGACAAATTTAGGTTCTAACCCATTGTTGTCCTTCCCTTTAAAAGGCATCTATGGAAAGATTATTAGTATTATTTTGACAGCGGACAGTGGACGAGGAAATTCTGCCGGTCCTCACAATTTCAAAAGCCTTCATGAGGGTTAAAAGGTGGTTTTGGGGGTTTCTGGAGGTTTGAGGTCACACAGCAGGACGTTACCTGTGCAGGTGAGCGGTGCCTCCTCAGCTTGTCTCGTCTCTGCGTCTCCTCTCGGCTCTTTTACCCCATACTTAGCTCTGCCCTCTGGGGAACAGGAGGCGGTGAGGAAAGGGAAAGAAGGGAAGGCGTGGCGGAGCGGAGGAGGGTTGAACCTGAGAACAGACAGAACAACCAGTGTGTCAACGGCTGCCGGGAAACACAAAAGCTTTAACCACTTCCTGTTCTTTTCAAATCGAACAAACGTGAACTAAAAAAAAAAAGGAGAAAGAAGAGGAAGTGCCAGTTTACTGATGAACAGGAGGAAGAGCGCGTTACCAACTGCTCTCACAATTAGACTCAGTGATTGACAGCTTGTCCTGTCATCAGTCATTGATTAGCGCTGACTGACACGATCAAGCGTGATGTGAAAAACAACACAGATGCATCATTTACATCACAGCTAATTAATAACCAATGTAAACTTAAAATTCCTGATGGTTATTTCTACCGCTTAATCTACAATTACTGCAACTACCGTGATCATCATCCAAAATCAGCAAATCTCCAAGATGCAATCGTGATACAAAACGTTCACATCGTTTCATCTCTACAATCGATCAGGAAAATAATCAGCACACGAGCAGACAACGTCGTGTTTCTACAAGATTTACACCCGGAAGTGGGGACATCAGTATCTTGGCTTCACCGGCTGAGGAACAAGATGAACTAGTCTGAGATTAAACACCGGCTCCGAACCGGAGGCCAAATATCATGCTGGCAAATTCCAATCCAAGGTAAATATTGTAAACCAAATTTGCATATTCCTTTTGTGTATTTACAGTACAGTCCTTGTTCTTGCCGTCTCTCAGGGCTCATTGGATTTGGTGTTGTTTTTCGATGCCGTAAACCTTTCTGATGTCACTGCACCACCAAGTTTGTGATGTAGACACCTGATAAACAATAATAATAAATCAGAGTAGCTAAAACATCACAAATTAGAAAATAAAAGGAAATAACAGCAGAATAGGATCTTACCAAAGACCCTGGTGTGGAAAGTTCCCTCTAAAACACACAACTGAGTTTCATTAATCATTAACCAACTGGTTAGATATGAAGAAGGAGCAGATAATGAGGCATATCACTTTTCACAGTGTGTAAACAAACTGTCTGAAACCTTCACTTCCAGATAAAAGAGCGGAGCAGAGCAGAGGAGTCAGTTAACACAGTGACGTCTCTGTGTTTCTGAATACAGACTCTGATCGGAGGATGCCCCGTGTAGTCTGGACTTTACTCTTGGTTTGCAGGTATTAAATAAAAAAGTAAATAATACAAATTTAAATGCTCTCCGTACATTACAGCAGTTTTTACTTATTGTACCTCTATGCTGAAAAGAAGTGGAAAGAATATTCAGGGTCAAGGTCGAGTTGCGTTCGAGGCACAGAACACAACTAAATGTACAACAAGCACAATCAGTCGGTCATTACATAAGACCTCAAAAGTGTAAAGGTGAATCTTTACCTGCTCACCACTCAAAGCTCCGTGTGGAGTTTGAGGTAAGTTCAAATAAAAAGATCAATAAAGCTATTTCTATAGCACCTTTCTTTCCTACGAGAAAAGCAGCTCAAAGCTATTTACAATAACAAAGTAACCGAGTTTAGCACGTTAGCGCACACTGCTGCAATAACACCTTCCCAGAGACACTAGTGGGAAACAGGTCACCAGGACGGACCCAGGCTCATGTTGCTGATTACCTCTCCTGTGTGACAGCCGATAAGGAGGCAGCGAAGCAGACAAGTGTCCAACACCGAAGCCACAGCAGCTCCCCTGGACAAAGTTCAACGCCTCACAGACAGAGGGGGAAGAAGGATGATAAAAAAAAGCACAAGAAACACTCTTGTAGTTTGACTGAAATGTTTGAACGGTGCACGGAGCACAATGGAAAGATATGAGCGAGAGGAATTTTGGTTAAACATTAAACCATCTCTCTGCAGGCTCTTCCACCAGGAAACAAGTTTTAACAAGTGTGGGTAAGATATTTGGGAAATGGTTCAAACTCTAGTTTTCCTCGCAGCTATGCTCTGCTGACACGGCAGGAAACCACGGAGTGAGTCACACTGGACGGCGGCAGGTGAGGAGCAGAGGAGGTTGGAACCTGTCCAGGTTTTTGGATATATGTTTTACAATCGCTTTATTATTCAAGTCATGTTTCAAGCAAAAATGACAAAAATAGACACTGAATAATGCACACTCTCATTCAAACATTTATCTCCACATTACTAACGGGCTCCCCAGAAATCAATCAGCCTTCAATTTGTTCACAACACAGCAGCAAGGGTTCTGACAAGAAGTTGAAAATATGAGCACGTCACACCCGTTCTCACCAAACTGCACCGGGTACCTGTGGAGTTTAGAATTTTATTCCTCCTTTTTAAAAATCCCTGAACGGCCTTGTGCCGCCGTACCTTTCAAACCTCCTCATCCCTTATTCCACTGCTCGGACTCTTCGATCCGGCAGAGCTAATCAAAGATGAGTCATGCTGCCCCGTTTCCATCACAACTAGGAAGGCACTTAGTAGAGCGCATACCTCAGCCAAGGTCTCCTTAAATTCAATTACGCCGCACAAAATTACATACACCCCCAAGATATCAATCCTGATCCATTACTTATTCCCCTGGGAAAATGGTGAAAACGTCAGAAAACACCCTAAGGAAAGTGAAACAGACGGGTGAAAACAGAAGGTTTAAAAAAGCTTTTAGCCCGCAGCCACACTCCACATGATGCAACTAAAACTAGGGCTTTGAAGCTGCACTGTGCGGGCCCGAGCACTTGCCATCTCGGGACCTGACACGTGAAGACAACTTAATGTAAATCGAATTCAAATTGTAAAACAAGGCTTACCTCCTTTTGGCAGTAGGCGGCGCTGTCACTAATAGATCAGTTCAGGTCAGAAACACTTGTTTCTCTTCAGATCGTATGAATCTTTCATCTTTGCATAAGTCTAAGACATCAGAGGAATCTCGGACATTAAAGCAAACTGACAACAAGGAAGTCTTTGCTTATTGAGTCCATTGAAGTGTTCATGTAGAAAGCCTGGGTGCAGCTGAGGACCTAGACTTTGATCTGCAGGATCGAGCTGGAGTTGTGGGTGTGTCTTGGAAGAAGGCTCATCTTCAATGTCTTCAGGGGGGGGGGGGGGGGGGCTGTTTTTAGACACAAGTAGTTTGAGGGAGGTTGAACAATGTACACTGAAGTTACAGCAATTTCGTGTGTCACAGCGACACGTTGAAATTTGACGCCACGCCACTGACACGGTGTTCGACAAAAACTAAATGTCTTGAGGTCCTTCTGACAAAGTTTGACATTTCCTGTTGCCACCAGGGGGCGCTGTGAATTTAAGTCATGATTTCTGTGTAGATGCCATCGGGCCAGTTTGGAATTGATTGGACCGTGTATGTCCGAGATACAACAACCTTGTGTTTTGATGGTGATACATGAAAATGTTACGCCACTCCACGGTCCCACCATGTGACGAAAGCTCACGATTTGAGTTAGCTTTAATCTCCAAGGAGTCAAGATGACCCTCACCGAATTGGAAGTTGAACTGATGAAAGCTCGAGGAGGAGTTTGTTAAAATACACAACGTGTAAAACGGCCAAAATGGCCACTAAATCCCAAATGGCAGACTTTCCTGTTGCGTTAATCAAATTGGTGCCAGGGGTCAAATTGGTTCCGTTAAACCAGACGGAGTTGCTGCGTCTTAGGGGGCGCTAGTGAGCCATTTTGCCACGCCCATTTCGAATTACTCCAGAATACGTACATTTTCATCAGGCCCGATAAAGTTCGGTGAGTTTTCAAGATTTCGAGATTCATTTGCCTGAATAATCCAACGCAAAGCAAAGGGCCTTGGCACTGTCGGTGCTCGGGCCCTAAACACACAGTGATTCTAATCAGCCACATTAAGGGGGAAGCGCAACTTAACCTGACGTACTTCGCTCATGTTCTGCTTCTTAAACTCCACAGTGGGGTTCGACGTGACGTCCTCCGAGAGAAGCAGAAGGGGGGGGGGGGGAAAAACAGAGGTCGCCCATCCCATGCTAAAATGCAATCAGCTTGAGATGCTCTCAGAGCCTTTGCATACATCTCTCTCACAAATGGGACCATAAAGAAAAGCATCTTTGAGGACACAAATAAATCAATGTTTTCCATCAATGATTACTGCCTGCCCCCCCCCCCACCACCCAGGAATACAAAAGAGGTTCAGCTATTCTGGTTCACCGGCACTTTGCTCGGTACAGTGATACCTCTAGAAGTCCTTTCCATTTTGTTTTCAGTTGCTTTATGTTCATGCATTACGCAAAGCAGTTTTTAACGAGGAGTCATACTATGCAAATAAAGCTGCCTATTCGTACAAGTGTTAGAATGTGTTACACACACACAGACACCCACACACACCCACACACAGACACACACACACCCACACACAGACACACACAGACACACACAGACACACACAGACACACACAGACACACACAGACACACACAGACACTCACACACGCTACCAATGGGCTATTTTTGAGCACAGCTTGACCCGGGTCAGAAATATATAGGAGGATATTTTGGCACGAGGGAATGTGGGCCTAATAGCGACATGGTGCGAAAGATGAGCACCATAAATAGCCCGAGCGCTGCAGCCGAGAGAGCTGCTGCCTGAGCTGGAGCCTGCCCATCAAACATCGACGGCCGTCACCAGTATTCAAAAAGGGCCAAAGGTCCAACTTCATGTGTTGGAGCGAGACTCGTGGGCTTGACTGATGATTTCACCGGCCTTTAAAAATGGGAGTCCTGTTTTTTAAGCTAGACACAAGACTTCCTTTCATTGTTGACAGCCAAACGGAAACCTTTCCCCCGAACCTTAGCCAAATTCAAGGTCAGTGTTTATACTGGAAAGGGTCCTAGAGAGGTAACAAAAACCAGTATCCACATACAGGTTTGTGTGGCTATGCTTTGAAGGACTTTTTTATTATCATTACATTACATGTCATTTGGCAGACGCTTTTATCCAAAGCGACTTACATTTAGTGCATTCAACATCTATGAAGGGTCACTTAGGGGTTCAGTATCTTGCCCAAGGACACTTTGACATGCAGATAGGAAAGACTGAGGATTGAACCGCCAACCTTCTGGTTGGAGGACGACAGCTCTACCCCTCAGCCACAGCCACTTTGCATTGACGTCATTGTTGACAGCCTAACCCAAACCTTAACCATCACCAATTCATACGTAACCCGAACCACAATTCACATATTACCCCTGAACTCGACCAGGACCTCAGAAGTGATTCAGGCTTTGGTCTCCACAAGGTCTGCTGGTCCAGACAAGGTCAGTGTTTATTCTGGAAAAGGTCCTAAATAGGAAACGTGTACACACACACACACACACACACACACACACACACACACACACACACACACACACACACACACACACACACACACACACACACACACACACACACACACACACACACACACACACACACACACACACACACACTTACTTAATTTAGAATGGAACTCTTCATTATCAACAGATACGTGCCACATGCTTCACATCACTCACACACTATGCAATCTACGTGTGGGACTGAACTGATAAACGCCGTCACTGTCTTTGCCAACGCTCAATTAATGCAGAACACATACCACGTCCAGTCCTGACACATGATTCACAGTGTGATGTGATGAACGAGTGCACTGTTTACATAACTGAGGCTGCACAATGTACCGTACGCTTTATACTGGCGGGATTAAAGTGTGTAAGATTACCAGCTGTGCGGTACTTAGACGATCTGAATTCCTGTCACTGATATCAAGCCCTGCGTTATTGGCAACACTTTTCCTGTGGTAGCTGAACATAGAGCCATCTCCTCGTCTGGGGCTGGTCTCGAGTAACTAGCACCTTTTTCCTGTTTTTCCAAAGCTCTGGTTTGAAGTTACTTATAAAACACTAACTATGAACCACTACATGACCTTTTAACCAGTTCCCGGGAACAGTTGACCACTTACACCTCTAGCAGATATGAACCTCCATTATCAGGTCATTCCGAGTTGTGCTTTGGGCCACCTGGCAAATGTAAGCCCAAACATATTGTGCCGTGAGTAGCTAACCTGAACTGTCTGCAGTTTGGTGGTGAGCAGGTAAGTAACACTGGGTAGAGCTGTGGCTAGAGGCGGGGTTAGATGGTCAAAAGATGTAATATTTGCTGGAGCAATGATCAAAATGATAATCCAGCCTTTGAGTGAAACTATTAACAAGAGTTATAACAGGAAGGCAAAGACATTAATAAAGACAAGGTCAGCAGGGAGTCACCAAGTATTTAAAAAAAATTAATACAAATGGCTTGTAAGGGAAAGCGAGGTAGACCAGGAAGTGTGCCTGAGTCAGGGAGGACACACAAACACACACACACACACACAAACAAACAAACACAATGGTGTGGTTTACACTAATGCAAGTCAAGCTAATGCAGTGAGGCACTCAACCACCTAATTACAGTGTTTACAAAATGAAGACGTTGATAAATGCTGATTATTAAGCAGTTGCATACAGTCATTTCCAAACCCTTTGTCAGCCCTTCTTCAATTTTACTTCAGGCTGGAAGATATAACCAGAAATGATAAAAGGAAGAAAAAAGTTAATACAAATAATTTAAAGACAGATTTTTGCTCCTGAGGGAAAGTTGAGGTTTTAAACTCTGGAGGTAGATCAATCATGTGTTTGCACAATGCTTAACACATCAATATTGACATGTTGATTTGTTATATTGCTATTGATGAGAATTATTGCTATTGTTATTTTGCCCAGCCTTAGTATTCGTGATAATAAATAAAATAACAAAGCCTTTATTTCAAAGCCAATTTTTCCTGTCAGACAACAGAGTGAGCAGAGATGCAGCCACACCCCCCGCTCGCTGTCGACACTTCTTCATGCACGAGACAATGAGCGACACACACGTGACCACATTTCTAAACAGGACACTGACGTGTTCATATGCTGCAGCTCCTGTCTGTCACAGCTTATGTCTGTGGAACTGCACTTAGTCTCAACTAAGATCAAAATCATGTAAAAAAATAATCAGGTTATAAATCATGAAGTGCGTGTATGAGTAAATATATATATAAAAAAGAGTCAGCATGATTTCCACACGATGAAGCTGGAGCCTCGGACACCCTTGTAAATATCTTTTAAAAGAGAATAGAATTAAAAATGATGGGCCTGACACAGCCTGTATATTCTCAAACACGTGCAAATACAATGAAGCAAGAACAAGTTGAGGAGATCTGATTGGTTCCTGTGAAGTTATTACTTCTGAATTATGAACTATAAATGGCTAAATAAATACGTTAGACATCCTGAGGAACTGAGAGCAGGAAGAAGGTATGAGGAAGAGAGGGAGGGGTCCAGACAGTAGTGCACAATCTGCTAAACGAGAGTAAACGTGTTCCTCTGCCAAATAAAAAGTGTTCAACCAAAGAACACATTAAACAATAAAACTCCCTGCCACCACCTCTCTTGCTGTGTTGTGCTCGTGACAATGCGAGGCGGCGAACTCGTTGATCTGTGACCTCTGTCTCCAAACAGTCACATCCTGTTGCTGCCTCGTCAACGAGACTGTGTTATCTCATCCAAGCAGTTCACACAGAGGAGGAACGCACAGCAAGCGCCATTATCTCAATCCCTCCAGGTTCTGTGTGGCTGCTTCTCGTTGTTATATAACAGGAAACTGAATTATTTTTGTGGTTTGACCAAAAGGGAAATGATTTTGAATTTTCTGACACACACTCCTAGATAGCAGTCCTCTAAATATTCCTAAATTTGCATTCCTTGGAAAATGCATAAAAATGCACTTGCAATGATAAAGAAAGTGATAAAAAAACAACTGGAGCCGCACCCAAACTTAATCAGATCTTTCCCGGTGCATGTGCCGTCCCTCCACCAAGTTCTGTGGAGATCCTATCAGTAAATCCTATCAGTAAAAAACACAAAAACAAAAGGACAGGGGCACAAATCCCTTGGCGGTATAATACATAGATAAAGTTTTGCCATGCCATCTCGCTCACGACACGAGAAGTTTTGATTCCAAAAGTACCTGATCATTGCTGGGGAGTGTGGTTAAGCTGGTAGCACGCTTTGACATCGTGCAGTCTACAGCACACAGGACGATATAATTGAAATAACGCCAGCACTTTGAGATTCAATTCCTGGCAGTGCTAAGCTCCATATCCTGTGTTTTAAATTGTGTTGTTGGCAGATGAGCTGTTGTACTCCATTCTCCCTGCAGTACTCAGACGCCGGATTTAGTTAGAATCCCCCCCCCCCTCCTGAGTCATGCTGAAATGTAATCCCAGGAACGTGTCTCTGAAGTGGGCGGAAAACAGTGGAAACAAAAATCAGACCCTGAGACAAAGGCCACACATTAAGTTACAGGTTGTTGTAAGTGCCCCCGGTAGAAAAGGCCTTGTTGCTGTTACATTCTGTAAACTGCGGAAGATTAAATTATTCATCAAGTCTGTTCCGAGGTAAATATTTGGAGCTTAATGTCTCAGATGTGGTCTTGATCTGAATCCAGGTAGCTCGGAGCGACGTCTTGTTCCAAACAGTCGTGTCACACTGTGTTTAATATCTCCATGGCTCATTTTCCCCTTCATCAAATTACTCCTCCCACAGCACGTCTACACACCAAGCACTTTTCCTTTCCACTCATTCTGGCAAAGTACTGGAAAGCAACTGCCGGACACTGAATCAGACTAATGAGTGGCACAACAGCATTACAACTAATGCAGACAGAGAGTACAGCGAATCAATCCCAGTCCTGGTCAGATGGATCACACCAGTTCTACCGGAAGTCACTTCTTCTCGTTCCAGCTATTTGCAAGGAAGATTTAAATCATTTGTGATATTTTTCACTTATCACTGACAGACCAGATATTAAAAGAAGTTCTATGGCTTCGATTCTCTGTATGCATTTGTATGTCAAAGGGTTTAAACCGAGCGGGGCCTCGGTCGAACTCCCACGTTTCACTTGTGAGGTGAAAAAAAAACAACCTGGCACTGAAGCAAAGGGAGAAGGGAAGACGGCTGCAGAACAGGTCTGGCAGGAACACCTTTCTGAAGATGTTGATTTAACACATCATCCCATTGATTGTGTCAAATCCCACAGATGAATCACTTTAACCTCATAAGATGCTCGAGTTCGAAAGAAAAACCAGTCCTGTCTGAGTGGAGTCAGACAGGACTGGTTTTTCTTGCTTTTGCTCAGTGTGCTGAATACTTGTACGGTATCACTTACAATAAAGGCTGTGTGTGTGTGTGTGTGTGTTGGTCATCATAGGCAATACTTTGTGAGCTTATCCCCCCCCCCCGAAGCATTAAAGACATTAAAACTCATGTATTTACCATAATCAGGAGCTGCTGATGTCGGTAAAATGGCTGCAACATTATGGATTAGTTGTGTACATGCTGCACTATATCCCTGTAAGCCGGTTTTAATGGATCTTGGAAAGCAGTGGCAGCCAAGCACATAAATAACAGCCGTTACTTCAGACATTGGCAAACACCCATTTGGATTCTAGATTCTCCCGTAGTCATTGTTTGTGATTTTCAAACTGTTGATGATCTGAGTGATACGTGATCACTGAGTAACTTCTACTTTGTTTTGTGTAATCTAAATATTTAAGTATCTCATCATACAACTGACAGTACAGGTGCTACAGTGAGGCCTGACTTCGGTTTCCTCTTTGGGCATCAAATAAAATGCAGGTCATTAAGTTGTGAAAGTGCACTCATCAAACACAGGAAGCTGAGAAACTTCTGCTGCAGAGACAAACCAATGTACCTTTTTACCGCCTGCGAAAAACAAATGTACGAGTTTACTTAGAGTCAATCTGATCAATTTGGAGTTTCGGCTGCCGATGCTGATATTAGGGAATAAAAACTTTCTGATACAGATATATTGGTCGATATAAAAAAACCCAAAAGAAATACAACCTTATATATAGATCTTGAATTAATAAAATAAACAATTTACTAATGCAAAATGTAATAATAAATGCATTCTTTTCTGCATAGTTTATTTTGTAAGATAAAAGTAAAAAAACAAACAAACAGCAATACTGATATTTTTGTGAAATGCTCAAACAAGGTGAACGTTAAAAAGTTTCGGGCTCTAATGTTTCTCATAATTATCAAGGTACGTTCAGCCAATCTAGCACATAAACTGTCATGTTGCCTCACACATCGATGCCTGGGAAGTGATAATTAGAGCCACGTTATAAAAAACCCAACATTAAATACTGTATGCTTGATGTCCAGGAGACAAAATCCATATCAGTTTCATACTTGTGCGTCCAGGGCTTAACTGATCCAGGACGTGTTCAGCCTGGTTCTGCACCCAAGGCCTGAAGCAAGAGGAACTGTCAGTTCTCTGTCACATGTGTCTCCACAGCAGTCTCGGTCCAATGTTGCGTTTAACATTTGTGTCGCAAACTGCAAATGTGCCGTTGCGGTGCACCGAGCAGTTAGCACGTGCAGTGGAACCATTTATTGACCACCAACCGCTGAGCTCGGGGAGAACACCTTCTCAGTGGCGCTGTTCAGTTTCTGGGTTACTGCAGTTACATTGATTTCCCCTGATTCCAGTTGGCGCTATAAGATTCACTTTATTTAAAAAATACAGAGATTAAACTGGTTTCAATCTTCTCATCCAGCCAACTTCGAATTATTTCAACAAATTACGTCCCCATTTTTTAAACATACTATTATACATCAGTGAAAGAGAGGTTTTCACCAGCCCTAAACCAGCTGCTCAAAGCAACAGCACCAGTAACACCAGCTGAGCCATGTCTGGTGTCCCACTGACGTCGGGTGAAACCGGACTGAATTATGCTGAATGTCGTCGTGGACCGTTTCCCTTGCTGACGCCAGAGGAAAGACAGGGACAGTGCAGGTGGATGATGTCGGACTCTCATTCACCCTAAACAGAAAGAAACAACCAATGGTGGTGGGAACAGCAGAGCCCAGCAGCTGCTGCATATTTCTGTTTGACTGGGAATGGAATAAATGTAATTTTTCTTGTATTACTGCAGACTGTGATTATCCACATCCAAACCAACCTCTGAACAGAAAAGGAGGTTGAAGACACTGCCCATCAGCCACATGCAAAACAGTCTTGACTTCCTTCCCCAGGAGGTTTCACTACAATTCACACCTCAGACAACGACCCGCAAACGACTTCCAACGAAACCAACAGCACAGCACAGGTGGGGCCAGCCTCTCAGGTAACCCCAACGACCCCAACGACCCCACACGTTAGAGGTGAAACTTCTTCCAGAAACTAAACCAAGTCCGATACACCCTGACCTGGACGAAGGAGAATCTCCACAGACATAAAACTAGAGATGTTCTGACACCACCTTTCACTTTCCAAGACCGATACCTGGACTTTGCACATCAGTCGATATAGAGTCCCAAACCGATACTACTGTCTTCACAATAATAAAAACGTATGTACCATATTTCAACAGCCTCATGCTACTACCAGTCCGTGGAAGTATTGATTGCTGAAGTCGTTGTATACCCTGGCTCAGGTTAAACCCCTTTTAAAAAACAAATACATACAGAGAATTAAACTATGGACGTCCCCTGTCATGTAGTACGACTGTCAAGGTTGAGAAGGAACACAGACGAATCTTAGAATATTAGTCGCAGTACAGCGCCACTGCTGTTTTGGAGCGGCTAAGAAGAAGTGATTTTGGGGGGGAAAAGGAAATTGCGGTTTTATCTGGATTAAATTAATAAACCTTGATCGGTGCACAGATTACTCCTCACTGTAATTTCTGCGGTATCAGAGGCATTTCCGATGCTGGTACCCGTATCAGAAGAGATCTGCTGTGAGATGTCATTTCAAACTGGAGCATGTGCGACAGTCTCTCCCTTCACATGGAAGCGCACATTTCTGTGTCAACACGAACAATGAGAACGTGGTTATAGTGCAGCGCTGATGGAATGTCCCCATAATTAGCAGCACCCGTGGGCATCTTCAGGTCTCCCATTTGGGAGGTGCTGAAATGAGCGACCTTGAAATCCATGACATGAAACAAAGACTGGTGAGGAGCCAGGACTCTGAAGCTGAAATTACTGAACGCTTCCATCAACACCTTGGAAAAGCAATATTAATATTTTACGAGTAACACATTGAATGTTCGTTACGAGTCAGAAACCTGATTAGAGTCTCTCAGCAGTAACAGAAGCCGCCAGTAAGTCACACACACACACACACATTAGTTAATGAAAAGCCAACCTGCCTCTTAAATTGTTGTAGGAAAATGATTTGGCAACCCCCCCCCCCCCCACGTAGATGGCTGTTATTACAAATCTCTGCTCATCCCACAGAGGAGAGAGAGGAAATGTCCTGACGGTAGAAAGGTCACAGGTTTGATCTAATCAACAGGTGAATCACACGTCCTGTGATGGTCACAGTGTCCTTCACAGTGAAGCAGAGGTTGTTGTTGACCGACTGTTCCCGAGCTGCAGGAGAACGCATGTGACTCGGTATGTGGAGAAATCACTGACTAATTATGCATGAGTGTTCGTCTGAATGGTTAAAATGACTTTGAGATGAGAGAGTCTCTCTGCTCGTCCATTTGGCCGAGACCCAACATCTCGATCTCCCCCGCGGCAGCTCGACGCTCTAAAGAGAAACCACCTTGATCTCTCAAATTAAAAAACAGCTCATCTCTACAGGCGCAAATACACATTTTAACTTCCTTTATTCAAAGGCCACTCGTCACAAGACACGCGTGACACTCAACTTATATCACAAGCTAGTGACCATGCAGATACAGAGTCGCATGAGAGATTAACCACATCTGAGGAGTCATGGGAAGACAGTAAGAGCTGTTGTCATGGACGACAATCTGACAAACAAAACAGTAAACTGAGATAAGATATCCAGGGTTTGGTATAAGTGGTACGAGAACTGGGTCACATCTCTATTTAGACATAAATCAAGTTGCTTTTCTTAATTTTCTTATCATTTTCCTCATGGTTTTCACTGCGTGTGTGGTCAGAATTTCGCCCCATTTTCATTCGCCAGCGAGTCGGATGAAGGCAGCGGATCCACAGTGTGGTTTAGACTTTAACGTCTAAACATAGCTGAGGAGCTGACACACGCACATCTGCCCAGAGAACTCTGGAAAATGTTGCTCATGCGATTAAAACCTTTTATCAGATTGATGCAGAGCACATGTGGCGTCAGGGAGGAGGAGGAGGAGGAGGAGCAGACTAATGGTGGATGCTTCACATTGGTTCAAGTAGATCATGTTCTGTGGTCAGTGAGTCATCCCAGCCATGTGCAGGTGCTTTTCAGGGCTGATCACACCCTGACTCATAAAGTCTCTCGTCCACGCGCTAACGGTGTCACTATGTTAACGCATCATCACCGCACCACATGATCTGGATTCAACGGCGTCTGCTCCGCCCATTACTGGGACCCCGGTGTTCTTCTTTGGTATTTGACTGATTGTCGATGTTGGTGTATATCGCCACCTACTGACCCGGGCATGCTTGTTTGTTAGTGTTTGTCGTCATTTTTGTGTTCTTTTCTGGATGGTAGTGTCGACACGGCGCAATTTTCTGGTAAGTTTGATTTAAATTAGGTATTTAATGCGGGAAAAATGTGGTGAAACATCATTATCGTCAGCTGAGACTGACTCGCGACTACGGCGGCTCCATAGCTACCGCGCAGACGCTGGCTACGAACTTGCAAGATGGCGGCTTTCGGGATATTTTGGCTTCATGTTCTGGACAGTGGGAGAAGCGAACTCCTGCCGTCTCGACAGCGGTGAAGATGCAAGTTAACGGAAACGTCCGACAGCCGAACGCTTCTCTCAGGTGCCTCATTCAACTGCAACATGCAGGGTTTGTTTGTTTTGGTGTGTCCCTGTCTCCCAGGCCTCGGGGACACTTGGCTCCAGGGTGTGATCACACTTATTTACACAGCTAATAACACAATCAACATTCCCAGTAATCACTCAGCTGTCTCATAATAAAACAACAGTTTGAACTGGAATACAAACAGAGACATGTGGGGAAACCTCACAGACTGCGAAGTGTCCAGGACCTCCCAGTTCTTCACTTTGTAAAGAGACACAGACACAGAGAAGCAGCTTCACACTTCAAACCAGTGAAACCACTGAGTGCTGAGTCTGACCTGTTGATCCTATTCTTACTGGTGAACTTCTCCACCACTGGTTTCCTGGTGTTTCCCAGCTCGTCACCTTCACCGGCCGGACGCCGGACGCGTCGCTGAGTCTCGGTATTCTTCAACACGCGTACGTTAAGGGATCAGGTTAAAGACTCGTGTGTGTGTGTGTGTGTGTGTGTGTGTGTGTGTGTGCGTGCGTGTGGAGGTGAAGACTCGCAGGAGCAATGGTGGATCACTCACAGTTCACTGGCGCGTTTCTCCTCCTCGCGTGCTCCTCTCTGCTCCTCCGAGGAGCCGCGGCTTCCCTCCGGCAACACGACGTCACCCGGAAAAACTCTCAATACATCCACGCGACGCGCGTTCGACCGGCGGAGAGACGTCGTGTCTCCGGCGGCTCCGGGTTCACGCTGCGCAGGAGACTGACGCTGAAAGCCACCGAGGAGGAGGAGGAGCAGGAGGAGGAGCAGGGGGCGGAGGAAGAGGAGGAGGAGGAGGAGGAGTGGAGGGAGAAGGAGGGGGAGGGGCGAGAGGGGGAGGACTACGTCTTTCAGCGGTGTAGGTGGAGCACACGCACACGCACACACGCACACGAACCAGAACACTTGTAATTTTTATTTTTGATTGTGGATTTAATGAGCATTTTATTAATCACGAGGTGTGATTCATATTTAAAATTTTGTGTTTTCAGCTGATTTGACTAATTCCCCCTCACTAAACCTTTTTGGTTTTACCCCCCCCCCCCCCCCCCCCCCCCCCCTTACCCAAAGTTTCAATATAAATGTATCGTATTCTCACACTGCACATATTCTTCTTGTTTTTACACTCTACATATTGTGTCTCATTACATTCATATTTTTCTATATTTTTGATATTCCTTATAATTAAGTACCACATGTTACTTATTACTCAATGAGGCCTATTTTTGCCTCTTGCTGCTGTAATATTGTAAATTTACTCATTGTGGGCATAATAAAGGAGCCACACTAATCCTAAACCTAAACCTAAACCTAAACCTAATCCTAAACCTAAACCTAATCCTAAACCTAAACCTAATCCTAAACCTAATCCTAAACCTAAACCTAAACCTAATCCTAAACCTAAACCTAATCCTAAACCTAATCCTAATCCTAACCCTAACCCTAAAACCAAGTCTTAACCCTCAAACAGTCCATTGAAAAAGTGAGGAGCGGCCAAAATGTCCTCACTTTCCTAAAATGTCCTCACTCTGTAGGGTGTATGCTCAAAATGTCCTCACTCTGTAGGGTGTATGCTCAAAATGTCCTCACTCTGTAGGGTGTATGCTCAAAATGTTCTCACAAAAGGTACAAGTACACACACACACCTATAGGTTGTTTATTTTATAAAGGTGTGTGTGTCTGTGAACAGGAAGGTGAACCCTTGGTCACGTGTCACAGCACAAACCGGTTCAGTTGGGTTCACTTCCTAAAGGTGAAGCTATTTTTGACATATTCCAACCGCATGTGGGGTATTTACATTCCATTTCGGCCAATTTATATACAAACTTTTAGATTAACGTTCAAAACCTTTAAGACTCATGAATTATTCCCTTGGCCATTCCTAAAAAAAACATAAAAGCTGAGGAATAGTTGCCTTTGCAGCAACTGCGATGACATTTGAAGATGAAGCGATGAAACAGAAGAACTTGAACCCTTCAGATAAGCTGTTTGATGTGGAACAAGCTGATGTGTCTGTCAGCCCACAACTGGAAATCACTGAGCAACGACCTCTAAGCTACAACAGCCTCCCTCTGCTTCACTCCTGTAAACTGTGTGCACGCACCTGAGGGGGGGGTTCTCATTCTGAGGAGGCTGCCGGTGACAACCTGCTGCTGTGAGTAGTTACTTTATTCAGTTATAAGTTTATTTCATTCATCCAGCAAACAAAACTATTTAAAAGCAAACACAAAATGATTGACGGAGGACGATTGACCCAAACTTGTGAAACCAGCTGGAGGTGTAGCATCGTCATCAGCACCATCTGACACCGGACCAAAGGGAAGCAGTCACGGCCTTCAGATTTCAGAGGTGTTATGGCGCTCAAAGAATGTGATATGTGCATATGTGTAGTTGTATGTGCATGTGTGTTGGGTGTGTGGGGGTCTCAAAACAGCAGGGGGCCAGTCCCCACTCCTAATGAGCGGGGCCAGGACAAAGGACGTCTGCAGAAGACCAGAGACTCCTCATCCTTCTGTGTCACAGATCCACAGCTGGTCACCCTATGGAGACAATGGACGCCCAGTATGTGCTCTCATGTAATAATGCCGTGCATGTACACACCCTGTCTGACTCAACGTGTGGGATTAGGTTTTAGGTTTATTTTTTTTGTGCAGCCATTCAGTTTCTCCAGATGTGTTAGCTCAGGGTGCAGCATATGAGGCCGGATTATTCTCTTCAGGGCTCCACAATAAAGTGCCGGCTTATTTTATATTTTTGTCCCTTCTGAGAGTATTGTGAACTTGGCATAAAGACACCTAGAGGCCTCCCCACTACGATGAGGAGTCACGAAGCTGGAGAGGTAACGACTCCGATTCCTCGTGGACTTCCTCATGACTGCCCTCTATAGGTGAAGTGCAGCCATCAGGAAGTGGACAGACCCTGACTTTAAGAAAGTCCCGTTATCCTACAGATGCAGACTCATGTGTTTCTTTCACTGAATCAATGGACACTATGTGAATATTTGAAGGATTAATGATGTGATACCATGGAAACAAATGACAGTGTCCTCTATTTAAAATGATTCCATTTGGTGGCATCAGCTCCTGAATGTGATGATCTCACATGTTCCTGTCCTACACATGAATAAATGAGTGTATGTCCCACACCCTGCCGCGGGGTTAGGTTCAATCACTGTGTCATCAGAGTAAAGGGCCCGGTGCCTCTTTTTTCCGGCTCGTGACGTCAGCCGAGCGACAGGATAGGATGACCGCGGAGTAGCTGGCGTGAAGAGGCCCTCGCGGAGCCAGGACTCAGGTGTCTGTCCCGGCCCACCTCCCAGAGTCTCAGATGGCCACTGGGGCATTGTTTGTCGTGTATGTGCTCACCCGAGGGTGTCTGAAGAGCACATGCTGGCACATGTAGCTGCCGTTGCCACCCAGCTGCTCGTGTATCAGGTTTATCAAACTGGGAGGAACACGCTGCTGCTAATGAGCTGCAGGAAAAGAATACAGCAGCAGCCACGCACAAGAAGCTCTGATCACACAACTTGCTCAAATCACAGTTTGGGGTTTTCTGGACGGAATGTGAAACACGTCCTAAAACCTCAAATTAAAGTTTCCTGTTTCAAACTGTCATTTTACTACACTTCTCATTTTTGTTTTGTGTGAATGAGGATTTTTTACGAGGCTTCAAATGCTCAGTCTGTGATGCTACTGGTCCAAGACCATGAGGGTGATCAGCCACCAGGGTAACTGAGCCAAAACAAAACACAAACACACACACACACACACACACACACACACACACACACACACACACACACACACACACACACACACACACACACACACACACACACACACACACACACACTAAGAGCATCACTTTCAAACCATGAAATCAACAAATAGGAAATCAAACTCAATATAATATGTTCGGTCAGTTTTGGCGAAGAAAACATTTCAGATTTTTATCATTTGTCAAAAATGTGCCACCGTCTTTTTTTACTGTTGGCAGAACATTCATAGAACTCTACTATTCAGAGAAACAGGTGAAAGTCTGACGGAGCTGTTTTGATTATCTATCAGTGAAGCATCTTTTACTGTACGTGACATTCCTGGTAAATTATTGATTACTGATGCAGAAGTTGTGATATCAAACAGAGTTAATATACAGCAACATGTGTCTGACTGCTCTCCTCTGTGTTTGTATGTGTGTGTGTGTGTGTGTGTGTGTGTGTGTGTGTGTGTCCATGCACCACAGAAACCCTTTGTTTACAAAATAAAATGCTTATTGTGACAACAAGCGATAACAATGTAAAATGTTAAACCTCGGTGCGGTGAAGTTCTCTGGGGCCGATAGTGGAGACGCAGAAGAGACGCAGCCACTTCCTGAGTGTTTCTGGGACCACATGTGGAGAATGAGAGACAGTGGCATCATGAGATAGTGCGCTCACATGCAACTGCTGAGGAATTAAATTCTTACCTCTCTCACAAAAAGGATGTATTTAAAGTATCAATGTTTTGGATTTGTGAGATATCTGAAGAAAAGTTCAATTAAATGAGGATTAAAACAAATGATTATTGATTATATAATTATTATCTGCATTATTGTACAGAGATTTATCTCAAATTGCAATTTTTATTTTTTAAATGCTGCTAATTCATAACAAAAGTGAGCACAGTGCACACTGTAGTCGCCGCCTCCTCACCTCTCAGCCAATCACATGCCCCACAGTTATTCTGAAAATGAATGATATCATAACATTTCATATGAGTCACATCTGATTAGTAACGTTGAGAGAAGAGAGCTGAAATACACTGAGATTTTAGATCGTCACAGACTTTCTCAAATTACTTCATTGCTGATTACAATCAGTACAAATCATTTCAAATGCATGTGCATGTTGTTTTATATCTTTGTACATTTGATAGACAGGAAACCCACTGACTTCCTACGTGTGAGGCCCAGATTTATCTGCTAAACCCAAATATTATACATTTTTATTAATTCTTTCTTCGTATTGAACATGTTGGGGCTCCATAAAAATGTGCATGGATTTTTTTTTTACATCTTTAAAAGGATGTCAATGCATCCAACAACACAACGAAGATCAACTAAACAACAAAAACTGCTTTAAAACTATGAAGCTACAGTTTTATGATGGGAAACAATGTCTTTCTGGGTCAGGCAGGAAGGAGACCTTTGCATCAACAAGTGTGTGGTCACATACACACACACACACACACACACGCACACACACACACACACACACACACACACACACACACACACACACACACACACACACACACACACACACACACACACACATTCAGTTTCCCACAGAAAGCCACTGGAGAAACTCTGCGAAAAATATTTGCACATGAGGCCACAGTCACATGAAAATTCTTTGTAAAACATTGCGCGACAAATAAAGCTTCAAACTAATTCGATCAGACCAGCAGGCGTGTCCTCTCAGCTGTAGTTGTGCTGACATGTCAAGGCCACAAGCACAGAATCTATTAATCAAAGCGCTTTGTGGTCGAAGCACCAGAGTGAAGGTGATGAGGGGTCAAACCCAAACAAATGTTTGACGGACAGTGACACATAGAAACAAACTGTAATGATTTACACGCCTGTGGATGTCACTGAGGACAGAGGTCGTCTCCTCTGTGTTTGTCCTTAATTTGAGGGTTTAAGCTTCCATTTATAAATTAACCTGATTAAAAACAAGTCTATTTTAAACTGAATATATCAAAATGTGACCTCAAACAACTGTATTTCTGGCAGAGTGGCGAAGAAAACTGAAATTAAGTGCTTAAATATAACAGAACATTTAATTGATTGAATATTATATATATTTAAATGCCTTGTGACGTTTACAAACTATTTTTGCGACCTTGTTTGGTACGTTGGAAACTTCAGCGTGTGCAGTCAAGCACACGACCACCTGCTGCTGCTGCACAACCAGTTTTTTAACTTATATGTAGAGAGATATTTACTTTATTATATTTACTTTCACAGTTATGAACAGCCCAGAGGAGGAGTTGATTCTCCTGCTGTACTCTGAATTTATCGCAACTATTTAAAAAGACCTGGGGATATTTGTTTTTTAATCAGTTATGACTCACTGACGAGGTGAATTTAGGTAAAAGTGACTCTTCCTTTTGGTCTTAAAGGGCACATCTGGTTGGCATCTGTCACTTGAGGCATTTATGACTGAAATCTACAATGAAAAACTGAAAAAGTAGAAACACACTAAAGCTCAGATTCAATTAAATAAACTAGAAACTGTTTTTTTGTAGTTTGCATTTAATCCCCAGGCTGTCGCATGTGAAAAATGAAAATGAACATGTGTAGAAGTTATGGTTTAAATGGTTAGCATCGCAGTTGCCCCCTTTTTTCATCCTTTTGACACAGTGAGTGTATTTGGACGTATCGGGAGTGGTGGTTTAAATTCTTTGTCATTTGTCTGCTCGAGGTTCGTCTCCCAGCAACAATAGCAGCCTTGTCGCTCTTCGCCCGATCCTGGCAGCGACGTCCTTGTGTCCTGTGACTTTAGGTCCCTGACGTCCGTCTCTTCAGTCCTCTTCCGCAGTCCGTGCCCTCTCCTGCTCCGATTGGTGCGGTCGCATCAGAAGACGGATGATAAGACAAATCACTGCCCGGACAGGTCGGGTGGAGGGTAATGAAGTACTGGCCACTAAAGTAAAGTGTCTATAAAATCCTGACACCACGTAGAAACACCAGGATTTACTCCTTTCTAACCTCTGCCATGTTTTCTCCAGCTTCAGAAGAATTACGCAAAAACACTACTGAACGAATTTCCACGAAAACCTGGTGGAAGAATAGGACATGGGTCAATAAAAGAATCTAATACATTTTGGCACTTTAGCTTTAATTAACATCGCGAAATATGACATTTTGCAGCTTAATCGATTTTAACCCTCTAAACTCCAGAATCACGCCAACGACATCAAATCACATGATTGTTTTTTCAGGTCAAATATATGGATAAACTACGTCCAAGGGAAAAAGTAAAATAGCTCAGGACTCCAAGGGTCAAGAGGCCTGTTGGACCTGAGCAGAGGTTTGTGCTCCACTGAGGAACCTCCTCATTAAAGCTGCACAGAGACTGACCCACACACTAGTAAGTGTAGTAATGCTTTGATATTTCCAGGCTTCAGATAATGTTTAATTCAGAGTGAGGAGAGAGTTCAGTGTTTCACCGCTGCCGGTCGTGCCCGTGCTTCTCAGCTGTGCCGTCAGTTTACATGACAGTGAGGAGATTATTACCCGAGGTCAACATGTGAAGTAAGAGACGTGCTCTGGTCAAAGCGTTAACCATTAGCTCTGAGAGCAGCTACTGCCGGTGGTGACAGGATGTTCTGTGTGTCTGGATGAGGAATGTAGCTGCTCTCACATCAGCGTTTCAACACAGGACGAATCTGAACTTTCCCTTCTGTGATTTTCAGCGTCACGCGTCTTTAACGCTGAGGGTAAATATAGAACTGGGAGTGAAAAACTTCTGCCGATTGTCTCGCATCTGACCCACTGGGTCATGGGACCGGATCAGATGACCTGATGTGTGGGACCTCTCATGACTTTGGTTTTAAAATGATGCGTGTTCTCAAATGCAATCCAGCGGGTCTGTCGTCTTCCGCCACATGGTTGCACGGATCCTCTTTTCTTGCGATGAAAGCTTGCAGACTGTTCAGGGCAGGTGTCGCCCAGACGAAGCAGAAACGAAACAAAGAAGAGTCACGTCGGTGGGAAATAGTGTTTCTTTCTTCATCAGGCAGACGGGGGAGTCATGTGACCACGTCACGGACTGCAATGGTCACTCGAGGCGTCGCTGGCTGCAGACAGAAGTGAGCCTTCCAGACCAAACCTCTGTACACGGTGTCAAACTGTCTGAAACTCTGCATTGTGGGTCATGTAGGTTCCCGGTTTTCACAAGATAGAAGAAAAGGTGGAATAAAAAACAGAGATCTGTGGGAACTCATCCTCTCGGAGGGAAAAGAAGCGTTTAATGAAACCATTCACTGAATCTGAGGCTGTGAACGAGGCCTGTTCTCATATTACAGAGACGAACAAAAGGCAGAGAGACAACACCATGCGTCATTGAAAAGATTATACAAGGAGAAATGATAGAAATGTGTATTAATATGTATAAAATATTATACTTCTCATGGAAAAATCTAAATGCTGAGTACAAGCGGCCAAAATGATTTTTCGGAGGAAGCTTGAACTGCTGCTCTTTCTTGTCGAAACGGGAAAGTAGGGGTATCTGGGGCATCTGATCCGGATGCCTCCTTGGTGCCGTCTGTTAGAGGACACGCCCAAACCCGGAGGTGACCCCGGGACCGACCCAGATCCTGCTGGAGGAAGTACATCTCCCATCTGGCCTGATGGATGGATGTTTAAAATAAACACTGCTACCTTCGTGGAATATCTTTTTGAACCAGGCTTCTAGACGACAAAATTTTTATTCATATCACTTGCTTTTCCTTTTCCTCTCAGTCGGCTGCATCTGGATCGACTTAGATATTGATTTAATAAAGGAAGCTGTGTGTGTGTGTGCGTGTGCGTGTGCGTGTGCGTGTGTGTGTGTGTGTGTGTGTGTGTGCGTGTGCGTGTGTGTGTGCGTGTGTGTGTGTGTGTGTGTGTGTGTGTGTGTGTTTTATCACCAGCTCAGAGCTTCGGTACTGAAAAGGCCTGGAGTGTTTGCACTTCTCTCTGTTCTGGTCAGGGAGAGGAACCAGTTCCCATAGAGACTCGGTTATTCCTCGAGGGTTAACGAACAGCCACTGTGTCGGCGTCAGGTGACACACTGTCGTCTCGTTACTGAGCAGACAGACTTTAGCTGCAAGTTATTTTCAGTTTATGGCAACAGTGAACAAACACAGACGCAACAACCAGGCTCCATTCAAATCCCCTGTGGACTCCTTCTACTTGGCTGAACTAAATTCTGGTTCATGTGTCTGGCGGATCAGAAAATAGATGTGGGACATTCATGTGTTTCTAAGGTGTGTTGAAGGGGAATTTGTTTCTGTGTTTTGGTTCCGATGAACAAAGTAAGTAGAAAGTGAGGGGAAACAAAAATAATCCACATACTATTATGTCTTCTTTTTTATTCTGCACAGACAAGAAAAGACAGCAAAAGACAGCCGGGGACAGTGAGGAGGAGAGGGAGGAAGATGAGGGAGGAAGATGAGGGAGGGAGATGAGGGAGGGAGATGAGGGAGGGAGATGAGGGAGGAAGATGAGGGAGGGAGATGAGGGAGGAAGATGAGGGAGGGAGGAAGATGAGGTAGAGAGATGAGGGAGGGAGATGAGGGAGGAAGATGAGGGAGGGAGGAAGATGAGGGAGGGAGGAAGATGAGGTAGAGAGATGAGGGAGGGAGATGAGGGAGGAAGATGAGGGAGGGAGATGAGGGAGGGAGATGAGGGAGGAAGATGAGGGAGGGAGATGAGGGAGGAAGATGAGGGAGGGAGGAAGATGAGGTAGAGAGATGAGGGAGGGAGATGAGGGAGGAAGATGAGGGAGGGAGGAAGATGAGGGAGGAAGATGAGGGAGGGAGGAAGATGAGGGAGGGAGATGAGGGAGGAAGATGAGGGAGGGAGATGAGGGAGGAAGATGAGGGAGGGAGGAAGATGAGGGAGGGAGATGAGGGAGGAAGATGAGGGAGGGAGATGAGGGAGGAAGATGAGGGAGGGAGGAAGATGAGGGAGGAAGATGAGGGAGGGAGATGAGGGAGGAAGATGAGGGAGGGAGATGAGGGAGGGAGATGAGGGAGTAAGATGAGGGAGGGAGATGAGGGAGGGAGGAAGATGAGGTAGAGAGATGAGGGAGGGAGATGAGGGAGGAAGATGAGGGAGGGAGATGAGGGAGGAAGATGAGGGAGGGAGATGAGGGAGGAAGATGAGGGAGGGAGGAAGATGAGGTAGAGAGATGAGGGAGGGAGATGAGGGAGGAAGATGAGGGAGGGAGATGAGGGAGGGAGATGAGGGAGGAAGATGAGGGAGGAAGATGAGGGAGGGAGATGAGGGAGGAAGATGAGGGAGGAAGATGAGGGAGGGAGATGAGGGAGGAAGATGAGGGAGGGAGGAAGATGAGGTAGAGAGATGAGGGAGGGAGATGAGGGAGGAAGATGAGGGAGGGAGATGAGGGAGGGAGATGAGGGAGGAAGATGAGGGAGGGAGATGAGGGAGGGAGATGAGGGAGGGAGGAAGATGAGGTAGAGAGATGAGGGAGGGAGATGAGGGAGGAAGATGAGGGAGGGAGATGAGGGAGGAAGATGAGGGAGGGAGGAAGATGAGGTAGAGAGATGAGGGAGGGAGATGAGGGAGGAAGATGAGGGAGGGAGATGAGGGAGGGAGATGAGGGAGCTTGAAGAAGTTATGAGCTGCCTGGCTCAACAACAGGTCATGAGAGATGAGGCTGTATGCTGACGATCCCCTGAGCAAAACAGCATCACCATCTATTTGATCTGTTAGGATTCATCACTGAACAGTGCATTTTATTGTATTAATAGATAAAATGTAAAGTTTTTGAAAGTTGTGTGTGTGTGTGTGTGTGTGTGTGTGTGTGTGTGTGTGTGTGTGTGTGTGTGTGTGTGTGTTTGGATGGAACCGGAGCTGGTTTGTTGTCCCAGTCCGGCCCTGCCCTGGGTCAAGGGAAACGATGCATGCATGCAAGCCAGTGTAATTTTATATCACTGATAAGAGCCTCACTGATCACAGATCTGTTTCCATTACCGCTCAAATCTCCCCACTGCTGCTCCTTCACATTAAAAGCAGAGAAACAACACACTGGGGCTTTTGTTGTGAAAGTGGAGAGAAAGGAAATGTGTGTTTCAGGCTGGAGAACATCTGAGTTCATCCACCTGCGGCTTTTCAGACCCTGGAAGGTTTCATCTTACTTTACAGCTGAAGAAACTCATATAGAAGGATGATAGTATTAGAAATATGTCAAATGAAAACTTTAACAATTCAAATATGTAAAAAAATGGACGTTTGAATGTGAGAAACCTTCCCAGTGGCTCAGTGATCTGAAGTATTTACACCTTTTTGTTTATTTTACAGTGTCGTGTTGTTTCTATGTCAGTAGATTTTCCCGCGCATGGAAGCAAATTCCCCAGCGGCACCTACTGTGACCGCCACGCCGAACGCCACTGTTTGCATGTGCGGTCCTGAGAGCTCTGCAATTATCCAGGACGGGGCCCGGCTCCGTGGTCATCACATGTGTTTCTGGAATGCGATGTGGAGACGGAGAGGGAGGGAAATTATAGGAAATGTGATAATGTGAGTGTTTGTCATAGTTTGCAAAGCATCAATGAAAACACTGAAGAACACAGTTGAGTCTGATTTGTCATACAAGATAAATTTAAGAACTTTCTTCCCACACATTTCATGCTATATGTATACAAACCCTTAGTAGTTTGCAGAGATGACTTGAATATACATTTTCACATTGTATTGTGCGATTTAGAAATATCATGGAACAGCGAGTTCAAGCTCAGGAGTTAAAATCAAAATTGATCACATGAAAACAAGGATATTTTGTCGGCCTGTGTGATCAAATAAATGCAGAACTGTGTGGGTGGAACATGACTCTGGTGCATTGCTGTGATGGTTGTGATGGTTGTGATGGTTGTGATGGTCACGTCTCTGTCGCTGCTGTCGTCTGTGATACTCACTGAAAAACACCACAAAAGCAAACGGCTCCGCCCTCAGCAGAGACACCTGAGCTCAGGTGCAGCTGCCAGAGAGCTGCCAGTGTGTGTGTGTGTGTGTGTGTGTGTGTGTGTGTGTGTGTGTGTGTGTGTGTGTGTGTGTGTGTGTGTGCATGTGTGTGTGTGTCTGTCGTGATGGGAGTGATTGGCTTTCACCAACATCTCATTCTTCCTGAGTCTGAGTCTTATTGTTTTAACTCGGTCTAAAAAGAGGGAACACATCACACACATTCTCGCCTCCGGGTGCTCGTCGGCTACAGGATTGATTTTAAAGTTCTCGTGTTTGGTAAAAGGAAGTAAACGGTCCAGCTCCTCCATCCCAGAGCACCTGTCCCCACACTGTCTTCACACTGAGATCATCTGAGACAGGTGTCTGTCCCCAGATCAAGGACTAAGGGTCTTCATCGCTGCCCCATGACTCTGGAACTCTCTCCCTCCCATCATCCGATTCTTCAAGGCATCTGAAAACACGTGATCAGCCTTTCAATCTGCCGAATCTGTTATGTGGTTGTTGTTGTGATTGTTATCAGTGCTAATGTCACTGTTGCACTTTGGATCAACAATGCCGTGTTTGAAGTGCTGTACAAATAAAGTTGAAGAAGCAGGAGTGAGGAAGAGGAAGAGTGTGGTCACCAGACAGGAATGTTTTATTTAAACGATGAAGGACGGAGTCAAACACAGCCATCATGACCTCTGGGTGACCTTTTTCAACGCTTTCCGCCCGATTTCAAATCAGAAACGTGAAGCCGACCGAGCAGAAACCTGCCGGAGGCTATGATGGAGAAAAGCTCCAGGGAGTGTGGGTAGTGACGGAGAGAAAACATGCTAAAATATTCATTTGCTAAAGTATCCTGCTGCTGAAGTGCTGCCACTTTTGATGGAACTTTTTGTCGACTGATTGATTTTCTCTGTGGATCTTTGTTGGATTCTGACTCTGTTGTTTTCCTTGTGTTTTGTTTTTGAATTGAAATCTTTTTGGATCTCTCACGTTGCCTGGTTTCCCTCTTACCTGCACCACCTTCAGTATTACATATAATTTCACCTGTGTCTTAATGACTTTGTGTATTTATGCCTTGTCTACTCTCCTGTGGATATTTGTTTTTGGATTCTACTGCTCAAATTAAACACGGTCCATTGGTTCATCAACAGTGTCCCTGCAGCCCTGTCCCCAAGAAACCACCTGTGGAAATACAGTTAGAAGTTATGAAACCAGATCAGTTTCCCTGCCAACACATTACTTGTGAAACGAATGTGAAGTGAAAGCTTTTGAAATCACCTATTTGCTCAGAAATGAAACTGAAGTTAAAGTAAATGTTAGTGTGTTGAGGTTTGGTTTCCTTCCTGTCTGCCCTCTTCTTTTTGAGTTTTGCAACAGATTTTGTAGAAATTTTTTGTCTTTTATTGAGAAGCTAAAACTTACTGATATACTCACTTACATGTTCCAATTGGAGGAATCTTTTTAGATAATATTTTGAACATGTTTCTCTGTACAAACACTCAGTCGTATCACAGCAGTTTTATCCATGACGAGTGCTCCATGTTCAACTCGACAGTGACGGTTCCATCAGCTGCAGAAACACCATCTCCTCCTGATACTGCGCCTGGCGGTCAGTGGGATCTGATAGTGTGAGTCCTTCAGTGTGTCTCCTCCTGTGATGTCCCTCCATTAATACACACTCTGTTCAGACACACCCAACATGTTGACAACAGTCCGACGGAGGAGGAGGAAGTGGCCCATTAAAGGCGGTCACTTGACCTGAAACTGTTTGTGTGCAAACGTTAGTGTTTGTGCGTCCGGACGCAGTTTTGTGAGTGTTGTGTATTCGCCTGCAGCGCTGCTGTGTTTGTGGCTCCGGACAAAAGGACCTTGATGTCGTTCCAGCAGCTGTTCCTCTCTTTGGTCCAGTCTCACTGCTCCTCTCATCTCTTCCTCTAATCTCTCAACCTGACCGCTCTGTTCCTGCTCTGATTAGACTGCCTGGCTCCTCGCTGCGTGAGGCTGGCACAGCCACAAAGTCTGGAGCCGACGCATGGCCGATGCCTTTTTATCTCCTATGTACTTTGTGTCTGCGGTGCCTGGATTGGGTCACCCTGCCTTTACTGACCATCAGTGAGGATATTTTCAGATGTGTCATGAAGTCACCTGTCTCCTCCTGGCCTCCTGGGATAGAGTCTGCAGAGTCAGATGTGAGAATACAGCAGGAATATCAATCAGGGGCTTGAGGACGCTTCTAACACGCGACAGATGCAAAAATGAAAATATTCAAGTGAAAAAGCAGGAGCCGTTACACAGACTGCATGCATGCTGCACCCCCCCCCCCCCCCCTCACCTAAAACCTGCAGAGAATCAGTTCTGAACACGTCTGAGCAGAGAACCGCTGCCAATTATTCAGAGTTCCACCAAATGACATTTTGGGTCCACTTCCAGATTGTTGACACTGGGGTTTGTGTATTATCCATAGAGGGACCGGGACTTTGTTAGTGGAGATGATTAAACAGAGTTATTATTATCACTGATTTCTGAGTAGTCGTGACTTTCACATGCTCTTGTTTTGGACCGGGGGGGAAACGGGCCGCAGGGGAAACACTGAGCACTTCTTGCCGCCCTCAGTCGCAGCTCTGTGCGGCAACTCGAGGACTGAAGTGAATCCCAGATAATATAAACAGACGAGAAGCAGAGAAAAACATTCTCATGACACACGGCGAGGAGTAAAGTGTACGAGCACAAGCCCAGAGAGGAACTGCTGCGTGATCCGTCTGCATCAGACCCCCGCTTGTTTGGAGAAGCTGATGCGATGCCTGTAAAAGGGAAGAGGAATCAGACTCTTCCTTTTCTAGTAAAAGCCTACTACGGTCATGGAGGAGCCCCCCCCCACCCGCCACCTCACATCCTCCACCCCTCCACCCCTCCGCCCCTCCAGCCCTCCGCCCCTCTCTCCTCGGACCAACCGCAGCGACAGAGCAGCCTTTGTTTTTTCCCTCAGTTGTTTTTAGCTGAGATTCGGAGCTGATGTTGGTGTAAACGCATTGATGACGAAGACGAGGTCACTTTAAACGTGTTTCATGGGCTGGAGGTGAAACAGACGTGAAGAGCAGCAGAACACATTTGCATCTGTTTTCGTCCCTTTGCTCCAAGTCGGGATTCAAGCTCAGTTTTCTGATGCACCTCCTCACTCTGACCTCAGGGTCACAGGTTCTTCATCTTGTTTTTGAAGCCTTGAAAAAGTCTGATAACTCCTCAGTGCAACTCTGAGCTTTTAAATCTCTCTCCCACATTTTTATTGGTGCTTTATCCCTGTTCTGATATTACTGATCATTTTGATAACGTTTTATTTTATTTCATTTTTACTCTTTTCTCATCATCTCATCATCTTTGTTTCTGTTCCCCTTCAATAAACCCACGAGTTTAAGGTCAAACTGAAGAACACAGTTACATTTAGTTTAGGGGTCTGATAGTTATGAGTGTGTCTGTGGGTGAATGTGACTTTTTCTGTTTCTATATTACTTTGTTTTATTCTTGTACTGTTTTACATAAACTTGACTTGACCAACAAAATATATATCACAGACTCTGACCTTGTTTTTTTTTTAATGTATATTTTAGCTCATTAAGGACTCGTTATGATCTTTCTGAAACAGTTTCCCTCCATTGTTCGGTTCCATATGGTAAGTTACTGTGCTGCAGTGGAGCATGTCGTGTTTAGATGCATGTTGAGGAAGGTCACACTGGCTGCTCCAACGTGACTGAGGTTCAAATCGATAGTCACGCAGGACTGAACTTTATTTCTGCTGCACACAGATAAAGCGTTTGCAGCGAACTCCAACACAGTCCACTCCGAACGCCACATATTAATGTGCTTGTTCATCACGAGTCGGCTGCGTCAGTGGATGGATCCAGTGGACGTCACATGTACGACATAATAAACCAAGGTTGATCTGATTAGTTAAAGTTTTGTTTTGTTACTAATGATCTTTGCATTAGAATTATTATTTCCCCTCGTGCATTTATTACTTCTCTGTGTTTCCCTCCAACTGCATCTGCAGCTGCATCTCTATAAGGTTATTTAACACCTGCTGCTTCCACCACAGACTGTGACAGTCCAATGATCCTCATCCAGCTTCCTCTTCTGATAAAAAAAGCCTTTGGTATATACAGTATGTACCAAATATATATAACTGCTTCACTTTCACAGTGAGTTCACTTTTCCCTTGACTGTTAGTGGAGTTTTTTATGATTCACAGATGTTGAGGTTGGACATGAAAGTGGGTGAAGTTTGGTCGGAATGAACCTAATGTAGGTCAATGAAAACCGTGAAGCCACAAACATTCTTCACCGGCTCAAAGTAGGAATCACTTTGCTGATTCAAATCCTGTCGTTTAGTTTGGTTCAAAGATTCATAGTCACTGACTCACTTTTTGTCGACCTGAGTTAATTAATGTACTGTGATGATCATTCAGACTTTTCAGGAGGCTTTGGAGAAAACTAAACTTTAAGATGTTAGGTTTCCTGATGCTGTGAACGAAGAATTTCCTTCTGCGTTCTTCATACGTGAAAGTTATCTGGAATTCATGTCTGAAAATGGTTCTGGAGAAAGGAGAATACGCCCTAATATTCAGATTCAGTCCTGTAATGAAAGAATCCAGATCACAATCAGGACGTGCTTGGTTTTCAGTGAGTGCTGCAAGCAGAGGCTCTCTCTCCCTCTTCTCTTATCACTGGTTATATGTTCAAACCACCAACAGGGTTATGTTGGTTTTAGTGGAGCAGGCAAAAGGCATTGTGGGAAATGTGGCAAACAGCCACCGAGGCAAGAGATAAGCCAGAAAATGCAAATGGATTGTTCCAAGAAGATTTCCTGTAATGCATTAACCATTAGAGGAAAACACAATGGAGTATCAGAGAATGTGTGTGCTATTTAATCAATAACACACACACACACACACACACACACACACACACACACACACACACACACACACACACACACACACACACACACACGCACACACACACACACACACACACACGTATCTCCACCCTGACTTGAACAGTGTGTAGCTGAATGTGTGTGTCTTCATCCAGCAGGACGTCCTCACATGTCCCCTCCGGTACAGTTTGCCAGGGAAGGTCAGAGGGATCATGTTTCTAAACTTACTGTAGATTTTCCTCTCGGGGACTTTTTCAAAACAACGTCTCTCGCACACGTCACTCGTCAACTCTCCTGCAGCCTCACAGGCCGTTAGCGTTAGCGTTAAGATTAGCATCGGATCCTGTGGCCGAGCTGAATGTCACGTGATGTTTACGGAGCTAAAACACAGAGACAAGCGGAATAATTTCACATAACCTGATTACACAGGTGATTAGTTTCGTTTTTTGACGGTGAATTCTTTAAATATTTAAAATATTTTCTAAGGGAAGGGAAGGGGAAGTTTTCAGACACGTTGCACACACATGAGCTCTGTACGCTGCAAGTTCAACACTTCATTTGCTGCAACCAATAATGGAAAATAAATCTTTGTCGTCCACCTGTGCTGAAATGCGTCTTTGGCCGCAGAGCGGAACACATGGTGTGATAAGATGTGTGAAAACAAAAAGGCACATGACACAGACAGTTCACACATTCAGACAAAATCCCCCATGGCTGGAAAACACGAGATCAAATCAACAGATACAACAAATGAATGAGCCTGTGGTTGTAAACGTCTGAAGTGTAACCATAGCATGTACATCAAAATGATTTGATTGGTGCTGAAGACAGAAGAAAAGGTTATTTAAAGATGTTGGAAAGCAAAGTGTGTGAAGGGTTTTTCAATGTAATTAAGTTTCTTGGGCTCTAATATCACCTTTTTCTGGAATTGATTTTCCAATCTGGACCAATCCAAGCTGCTCTCAGACATGTCCGGACATTTTTCTGGAATTTGCCAGCGGGGCCTCGTACCTTGAGAAACCAAAATGTCTGAGTCAGTTGCTCCGCATATTTTCCAGAACGTCTCCTGCCAGCCCCTTTGTTAAATGTCTCACTGAGCAGGTTCTGCAGGAAAATGTCCACAGAATTCACAGAGAGCGAGTGGACGTGTCGATGACATTTCTAACAGATGCAAAAACAATACAAATATCTCTAGAAAGAGAGGAGCCATACACGACTCACCAAGACGATGAGATTCAAGAGCTTTTTGCTATAAGGCTCAACACCAGCGTCGATGTGCTGTAAACCAAACCACGTCATTTAGTTTGATAATCTCCTGCCGTGTTCTTCACATGTTTATTCTTCAGGAATTAAAGTTCGTTTTCCAGACTCCAGATTCTGTCTCAGTTTAAATATTTCAGAATCATTCAGAGTCTTTTTCAGGGAGTCGTCTGACGTATATTTTGAGGCTAAAACTCCGTGCACACCCTGACATTACACTGGTGTTTCTACCTTGTCTGAACACATTGCATCTCCTCTGTCTTTAGGGCGGGAGCCATGTTTGTGTGGGTCTTATATTTAGGCTGCCATCAGCCTCCCAGTCAAAGCCCAGGCTGTGCTGGAGAAGTGGTGAGAGGAAGTTAATGAGCGGGGCTTGTTGACGAGAGGGTGGGGCGGCCCTCCTGAAAACAAACAGGTCGGGAAGTGGAAGGTTTTTAGTGGAGCTGCTCCTGCTCCGTGTTTCCATCACACACACACACACACACACACACCTCATGGTCTAACCCCTGGAGGTGATGTGAGGTGAGGGGGGGTTTCCTCCTGAACACAGGCCTCTGTGGTCGTGCTGCTTCTACGTAAAAGGGTTGTGGCTGTGAAGATCAAAGCTTAGTGTAGCTTGCACAGAGAAAATAAATGAACTCAGCGGAACTTACAAAGCGACGCGACACGTCTGCAGCTAATGCAGAAGTTTCATATCTTCACTAGACTCAAGGAACAGAGATTAACGACACCACTGTCTGTGTGGAAATCATTCATTTCATCACTTGAGATTGTGGCAGATGCAAAAGACCAGAAATAGTTTTGTTAAAGCACAAAGAACAAACCAGAAAAAGAACAAACCAGAAAAAGTGAAACACAGGGAACTGTGGGCTGTTAAGAGACAAACAGCCGAAGCAGGAGTGAGGAGCTCAGAGACTTTATGAGGAGGAGGAAGGTTCATTGAACTCAGGTGAGACACGTTGGAGAAGGTTCACACAATCTGGAGCTGGACAATCAGAAACAGACAAAAACACATTTAAAGTAAGAAATAGACACAAAAGCGAAGAAGCTTCAACATAAAACATGAATTCCCTGATGCTTTTTGTTATTTTTGTTATAAAAAACATTCCAGATTATTTATGTAATTATAGTTTCAGCTTCACAAGAGTCTAGTTTATGCACATTAGAAGTGAGCAGGTTATTAAAGACACATGTTAAAAAGAGTTCAACGAATAAGAAAGAACATTTTAAGTTAAATGAAAAAGAAGTTTGTTGTTTTCTGGAGAATCTTTCAATCCTGAGAACAAACCAGAAATATGACGTCATCTTTATGATCTGATTTCTTGGCTTTAACTCCGACCTTGGCCTTTATCAAATGGCTGTAATAACCATAAACCCGAGTGTGTTGATGTAAGCGTTGTGTCTTGTTTGTCGGCTGATTAATGAAGCAGCAGGTGGTTTGTGTGCGTTGGTCCTGAAGTGCCGCGGCCTGTTTCTGGATCTTCAATGCATTGCATCATATGAGTTTTGTTTTTTGAATTAAATGACGAACGCTGCAGATATCTGGATGTTTAGTAAACCCCAGGAAGCAGAACCAGGGCTTTGTGCCGCCGCTCTGTTTCTGTGCAGAACGGCCAAGCTTGTGATAACTGTTTACTCAGCCCCACTCCGACCGAACACTGCCACTATTCATCCCACGCCAACACACTGAGGAGCCCAGTGGAAAACTGGACACACACACACACACACACACACACACACACACACACACACACACACACACACACACACACACACACACACACACAGCAGGCAAACAGAAATGTCAGAAATATGAATTTCACTGGAAACAATATGATGTAAACACAAAGATTTCAATGTATTGATCGACAATGAGCTGTTTCTCACTTGTGGACTGATCCACGTTGTCCTGACTGCAGCTCTGTGACCTGTCCAAGGTGTTTCCCTCTCTTCCCAGTGCATGCTGGGATATTGTTTATTCTGCCAGTGACTTCTAAACAAGTGTAATCTGTTGTAAAATTAAATTATCGCATGTATTTTGACACAACAACATTGTTTTCTTTGTTTTAATCGAGTACAACAAATGTTTTCATGTTTAGCTCTCCCAGACACACACACACACACACACATAAACACACACACACACACACACACACACACACACACACACACACACACACACACAAAGGGGCGTCTGTGTGTACACGGGAGGAAGTGGAGGGAAAGTTCAACGAACTTTAAGAGCAAGGTGTTCTGAGAACTCGATTCCAGAAAAACAAGCGTGTGAGACGGACAAAAATAGAAACCTGTGAAACTTCTGCGTTAAAATATTCAACTTCAAGTTTAGATTGAAAATGTCTTTATGATCATTGCTCAGAATAATTTATGTCTGTTTAAAAACTGATGAAAAAGCTTCTTTAACATCAGATACAAACTTAATCCTTTCAACATGACGTCGATAAAACAGGTGATTATAACAATATCACGTTAGAATGTACTTTTCATGTTTATTTTTGACAAACTGAAGAAGTTTCCTGTTTCCTCACGTGTTTGATAGAAATAGAACCAAAAAGTACAGTGGCTCCATCTTGTGGACGGATGTTGTCTGTTCTGGTGTCAACTGTAGAAATGGAAGCTGCTTTCAATGAGACTTCAAATAAATCTTCAATAACAACAACAAAACATTCAATTCTAGAAAACCCCCGATCTGAATTCACAAGAAATTCAATATGAACTTAGAATTAGGAAAAAACATGAAAAAAACATCCACATTGTGGGTAAAATATTATGTTTGAGGTGAAAATTAAAGTACAAAAATATTGACAATTTTATTTGTAGTCATGAAAGATCTGATCTCAACATGTCAGCAGAGAAACATCTGGACAGGACTGAGCTACAGAACAATAAATGAATAAATCCACCTATGTGTGACATTATGTATTTTACTAATATAAAAGCTGTGGCCTCTAACCTGAGGCTCAGGCCTTGTTGTAAGAAAGAAAGGAAACATCTGCTTTTTAGATACAAATCACACAAGGACAAGGAAATATCCATGTTTTTGGTTGAAGTACGAATAGTTCACGACACGTTCAGTAGGACAAGGACCTCTGAGGCAGATATTCCTCCGTTTCCCTGCTCTGCCTCCTGCTGCCTCTGTGTCTTAGGCAGATGGATGTGAGACGGAATAGGAGGAGACAGGAGACAGATGGGGAAACGTCCTGGTGGCACGAGGTGAGGACTCGTAGCGACAGGGGCTGACAAACCTGAGTAAACGGATTAAATCAGTTGGAAGTGCTCTCCCTCTCCAGCTTTATCCGGGCAATCCCCCCCAAAATCTCAGGGCTGAACTGAGGCCGGGCTTCATTTCACTGGAGCTCAGGCGTTAGCCACCACTCACAGATTATCACGTGTGTTGTTGTTTGTTCACATTTTTCTCTATTTTGGTGTCATGCTCACAGAAAAGCCCAAAACCCTCATGGGTGACTCCAAAAGTAAAACTGCAGCGGTCCATCAAATATCTTACAGCTCGGTCTAAAACAAAAATGTGGTTTTCTTTCTTAAGCATCGCAAATAAATAGTGATCATCATTTAAACCAAAATAGTGATCATCATTTAAACCAAAATAGTGATCATCATTTCTGCCGAGCTCACACATCTATATACTTTTAAATTGTTGTATATTCATACTGCTATAGCACCGGGTGGAGCTCATACAACAGTCTCCTTGAATCCAAGCAAGCTGCACCAGATTCTACACACTCACAATATGTCCGGTTGTTTTTGTGTCTTCTTGTTTACAACAAGCAAACACACAAACATGCAAAACAACCAAAGAACTGGTGTGGAACTCATTCAACCACATTCAAATCCACCACATCCAGATTTATTTGGATCTGTTCCGGAAATATCAGATCTGTCCTGTAGTTTTCTATTTTACAAAGAAACAAATCAATAATCAAACTCACAGGGATGAGAACATACACTTTTGCAGAGGTAATAAAATATTAGCACGAAAAACGTATTTACATGAAGTATTTCATATAACACACGAGTTAAACCTGGAGGTAACTCCTATGATTCTCTGTATTACACTGTGAATATTTGCACTTTGTTTTCCTGCTGCAGCCGTTTCCCCCTCAACAGGTGCAGGACTCAGTGGATCAGCCCTCGTGATGAGTTTAAGAAAGTTAATCTGTAAAACAGATTGTGAGCGTTCACACCGACTCACATTGAATCGTGTCTTTAGGTGAAAAGCCACTGGACCATATGGACCATCTGTCAGACAACTGAGGAATCACAACTCCTCCAGATGATAAGAGGATAATGCTCTCAGTCTGTTTGTGTGTCTGTCAGTGAAGTGTGTGTTAATCTGGTGTCCTGCACTGACTCGGAGGTGTTTCCTCTGCAGCACAGACTGAGGAGTCAGAGGAGGAGAAGCAGGAGCTCGGCTCGGCTCCCGGACTGTTTTTAAATAACAAGTGAAGAAGATGTCAGTGATGCACCGATCAGTCTCTCTGGAAAACAAGGAGTCAACGTCTCTGCGTGGAGACGATGGAGACGTCTTCTTCATCAGAGACGAGGACTGCACCAGTGAGGTGAGACTGAAAAGACACAAAACTCTTCAAATATATAAACTACATTTAAAACTGCATCGTTATCGATATATGGATAAATATCGACAGCCTGTAATTCAGCATGGAAGAGATTTAATGAGATGTGATCACTTCTGATTGTAGAAAACAATCCAACACTTCCTAACAATTCTTTATTGCATCTTGTACATTATTTATAATGTATTAGTTACATGCAGAAGTTGGAGAATTGAATAAGTTTACATGAATCCAAACTGTTTTGCAAGTTTTTGTATTTTTCTCTCTCTCCTAAAGTCGGTGGTTCACATCATTTATAACCACGTGAAATAAAAGCATTGCATGTTGTGTATTGTAAGGCTGGTGTATAAAATAATTAATATAGAAAAAGTTGTCTAACTTAAATACTATATTATTTCCTGTAAGTATTAATTATTAAAACCTGGCTTGATATTTCTAATGTAGAAATATCTATGAAACCATTTATAACAATTAATTATCTTTCACATACTAACTCTTTATATAATAAAAGTTAAAATACAGCATATTTAGAGATATTGCAAAACATGTTTTCACCCTCACAGCATTATACTATTACTTATATTTCATTTGTTAGGACTTTATGTTTTATTCTGTTTTATTACTACTGACTGCATCCACCAGATGTCATGATGCTCCCACCTTCTCCCTCTTCAGGAGTATGAGCTGGACTCAGAGAGCAGCGAGGAGGCAAGAGGAGGAAGAGGAGGGAGAGGAGTGCGCAGCTCCGTGTCCCTGGAGATCTACGGCCTGCAGAGGGAGCAGCAGGTTCACTTCTCCAACCTGGAGTACTACAGGAGGCTGGAGGAGCTGAAGAACACCCACCTGAGGAACATGGCCGAGCTGGAGAGGATGTACATCAGTCAGGGCCGAGAGTGGAGAGGAGAGGAGGAGGAGGGAGGAGGAGGAGGTCCGGCGACTGGGAGGAGAGACGACAGACAGTCCTTCAGGTTAGATAAGATGATACATGAAGACAAAAACTAATTAGTTTGAGAAGATATCTTACATTGAAATGTGGTCCTTGGATTGCTGTGAAATCAAAAAGTCAAGTCATTTAAAAGCAGCGTGACAGTTTTAATATATATATTTAGATGGTTAAAAGTTGTCCCTGGTATCTCACCTGTGAACGTGCAGCAGCTGCCCGGCCAGGACCCTGCAGAGGATCAACTCTCAGGAGGAGCTGGACTTCCATGAGACGTCGAGTGGCTCTGACCAATCAGAGGACAGCACCGGGGAGCTGGACACTCAGAGACGAATGTCCCCCGGCCAGGAGCGAACCTTCAGGAGGTCGGTGAAGAACATCAGCAGACGAGTTCATGAGTTAAAGTTCAATCTGGTTAAAGTTAAGGTCATAGAAAGAGAATCTGTTAGTCCTTTGTTAAAATAGTAAAATAAAAGTCAAACCGTTGAGGAGACAAATGATTTTTAATATCTATTAGATTTGTCCTTCCTGAGGAAAGTGCTCCTCCTTCCTGACGGCAGGATGTTGAGGGTCTGCCAGGACGACCTTTGCCCTCTGAATGGCTCTAACTTGATAAATTCAAGTTACTGCCGACAGTCCTTCGACAAAGACTATTGGCTCTAACTGTTGTTGTGGAAGCACAGAGGAGGAGGCAGAGAGGAAATGCTTCTGTGCCGTCTCATTTAATTCTCCTCTGTTTCCTCCCAGAGACGTCCTGCTGATCCCACAGGAAATGATGAACCAGAAGCACTTTCGGTTCCAGCCCAAGGCCTCGTGTCCTCAGCCGAGGGGACGACTGACCCATCGATCTGGGGTCAGAGCTCGGTCCAACTCGAAGGTCACCGTGCCCAAACCCTTCCAGATGATGCTGAGGGAGGAGGACCGCAAGAGGCACAAGGTGCGGACGCGCTCAGAGGTCGATCTGGAGAACACGCTGCTGAGACGGGAGCTGGAGGAGCTCAGAGAATGCCAGAAACAGTTCCGGGCATCACCTGCTCCAGCGCACATACACCTGCCTCGCTTTGAAATGACCGGCCGTCGCCTCACTCAGCGATCCATCCCACGCAGCAGCAGCAGTGATGACGTTCACCGTGACTCCAAAATCAACCAGGCCTCTGCTGCAGTCTCGCCACAGCCCTTCAATTTCCTGGAGAGGGAGCGGAGGAAGAGGGAGGCGAAGATTGTGGCAGAGCTGGGGAACGTTGGTCAGAGAGAGGAGCGGCAGGGCTTCAAGGCCAGGCCCATGCCCACCTCAGTGTACGGAACCAGACACAGAACCAGCTCCAGGACCTCAACCAGCCAGCCCCCGTCTCCTCGCTCACTGGAGGCCACCGAGGCCCAGAGGGATCCAAACTCCCACCTGGAGCAGGAGGTGCTTCGGTCCAAGTCAGACTCCTGCACTGACTCCTCCGAGCCTCAGAGATGTCCGACCTCCAGACCGGTGAAGAAGCAGATCCAGGTGTCCATCGAGATGGTGAGGGAGGGGGGGGAGTGACCCCCTCAAAGCTGCCGCCTGAAACATCTGCTCACATCTGCAGCCGGCCGAGAGCCGACGCTGCCTGACCAGAGTGACGGCATCAGACAGAAAGGGAGAGAAGCTGTTTAGTGGTAGTTTTATTATTTCATCTCTATCTCTGTCGTTGTAAACTAAACAGTTTTGCTTCATGCTAGAGTCTGACTGTAAAAAACTGCCATTGATCACATTACATTCTCAGACCCCCCCCCCCCCCCCTGTGTATATCAGTACATCATTAAACATCTGTATACGACAGAAAACTGGGTTTTAATGATTTCTTCATCCAAACATTTTATCCTTTGTGGGTCACAGGGATCAGGGGAGAGGCCTGTGTGTGTGTGTGTGTGTGTGTGTGTGTGTGTGTGTGTGTGTGTGTGTGTGTGTGTGTGTGTGTGTGTCGCCAGCGTATCCCAGGGCCACCACACAGACACACAACCATTCACACTCACAGTCACATCTACTGGCAATTTAAAGTCTCCCATTAACACAAGCTGTTTGTGTTTCCAGCCGAAGAAAAACCACGCAGGCTCAGAAAGGCCGGCGTGCACCAAGCCACAGAAATCACCTCCTGCAACTTCACAAGGCGCTGAACACACACACACACACACACACACACACACACACACACACACACACACACACACACACACACACACACAGATAGATTGCACCTGCACAGTAAAGTTGATTCTACTGTTAAGAGCGATTTACCATCTTAATTGAAGTCAATTAAAAAGGGGATCAGCCCAATCAGCCATGTCACATCAACAGGGAATCCAGGATTTATATCAGCTTCTCGTAATTACAAGGCATCGATGTGAATCAGCGTGACTTCCTACATTCACGTGAAGAGGCTCAGCGGGCGAGAGGAGACGAAAGGAGGGAAACTGTGTTCAGCTGTGGGTTCAGATGAGAGGAAACGAGATCATGTGATCTTCATCCAACCTGAGGGACAACTGGTCAAACCCAGGAGACAATAAACCCAGGAGGCAACGATCTGCATCTCGCACAGACACACACAAATGAAACGTGAAAACTGCGGTGTAACAAATGTGTTCGTGTGTGGACGTGAACCATTTAATATGTGTATCACTCGTGTGTGAATCTGAGCTCGTGTTTCCGTGCGAGCTTTACGATGTGTTTGATCGTGGTTCTCTCCGAGCGTAGAGAAGCGCGTGAACAGGATAAATGTGGCGTTTGATGGGCGGCTGCCACATCTATTGATCTGCTGATTGGTTCTGAGGGTGGGATGTGATCCAAACAGGCTTTAACAGCAGCCTGCAGAGGATCCCGCTCAAGCTGCTGCTGCCGTCTTCTTGTAAAACCCGACTAATTGGATTTCACTGGGAAACTTCAAACATATCAAAGCCTCTCCCATGTTTTCTGTGTGTTTTTATATTCAGTGTTGTGAAGTTAATTGCCATTGACTCAGAGAAATGCTCATTTCAGCTTTAATTAGCTGCTAATTGTAACATTCTGTACTGACGACACTCCGCCCAGCGGGCCAGGCTGCTTCGAGCGTCCCGGCTTCTGCAGCGGGCGAAGACGTGCTGGGGAAAATGTAAAGTGGTGATTTGATCCTCACGCTAATTGTGAGAACAGGTTTTCTAATATCTTGCAGAGATTGTTTGGTCAAAAACGACAGAGAGATCCTTACAGCACCATATGCTTTGTGCTTTACCGTCCCAGCCTCTTCTCGGTCGTTTAACTGGGACCATGTGCTTCTTTCCAGCAAAGCACCGATTCACTGGGATTCACTTCCCACATCAACGAAACAGTCTCAAAGAGTTTGGGACGTGGCACCAGTTTATCTGTGTGAAAGTAAAAAGAGCCAGAATGTGTCCCCACAAATAAAATGTTTTTCTCAGAGAAAGGAGAAAAGCACTGTGGAGTGATTAGTGCTGAGTGCAGGCAGATGTGTTTCCTGCAAAAGGAGGAGGAGGCGGACGAGGACCAGGTTTTCCTGATGTCTCCTCTGAGGGGGACACTTCATCTAAAGCTTCACACGCAGGAAAACTGAGGCTGTTTTACCTCCAGGCGTTCTGACGTGTCAATATAGTGCCAGAAACAGACAGAAAAAAAGTTGTTTTCTGGATTTGCTGAAATCCGTCACTGTCCTGCAGAGTTCAAGGCTCTGGAAAACAATCATCCATCACTGCCTCGGCTCGCTGGACGCCTGCCTCTGACCTTGAGCCAAAAACAGCATTACTGATGTATTACAGCAAGTGAGACTGAATAATTACACCGGAGAGGAGAGGACCTTTAGCTCGGGGTCCTGCTCGCTCATCCACGCACATAAATATGGATGGAGAGGTGTGAACTGACCACGGCCGCCACCGCAAAACAGATTAACTGTCAACAACACCGTGCAGGTGCTGATTATGTTTTTCTACGGAGCCATTTATAAAACAACATGAAAAACTGCTAATTGGAGCGTAGATACTTTCATTTGTTTTTATGGATTTAACTATTTATCACGATAATAAAATGTGAAAAGTGGAGAAAGTCATGTGATTGACAGGTTTACAAGATCAATGAAAGAAACACACAATCCCTCAGGAGACGCTGCAGCGCTTTCTTTCAAGCAGCCAATACTCAATTACATGATATAATATGAAACTTAGCTTTAATGCCATCACCCGGGTTCTGTTGTGTCTCAGTCTGTTGGCCTCGTCATGTTGTCTGTCGCCCAACGTCAGCTGGTGTTGGCCTCAGCTTTGATATAAAACAAATATCACATGATAATATAAAAGATGCAACACTTCTGTCCTTCTTTCGTCTTGTGGACAAAATGGACGAGAGCCTAAAGTTGTAAAATAGAAAATGTGGCCCAGATATGAACGTGGGACAGTTTGGACCAAATCTGTGCCAAACAAACGACGCTCTGTGGTCGAGGTGTTTAATTCATGATACAGAAACAGGAATCAAGCATCTTTGATTTAGTTGAATGAGATTTATCTGGTGTGATGTAGAACATAGAGAATCCACGTGCACAGGTCGTCACTACATCTTTTATAAATCTGTGGGGAAACTTTCACACGTCTCTGCTGAGCTGCGACAGGCAGTCGTACATGGAGAAGCTCATCTGGGTTTTATATAGATCCATTTAAAAATGCATTAATCATATTCCCCAGGTAACACCATCTCTTGAAAACGTGGCTCCATCTTTAATTCATAAGTTTTGCTCCCTGGTTTCTAACTTTGTGCTCACGTTGTCCTTTTGCAGAGCAGCAGTAACAAAAGTAATAGTTTTAATGCTTTAATTCACTCTTCAATGTGTTTGAGAGAACGAACAACAGCAAACAACAGATAAAAAGACGTCTTTTAAAATATTGCTGTGACCTCAGACTTATTATTCCAGTTCTGTAATATAGAAAGATAATGTTTGTTTGTAAGAAATTAATATTTTAATGCATCCAAATCCACTTAATGGATGAAAACAGGCTTTTTAAGTGATGGACTCTCCAGAGAGGTTGTGTTTAAAAACCGTCCTCAAGAATTGTTATTATGGCTTTTACAGATTATCTCCGCCTCCTCTGGGTGTGTTCACTCATCCGTTCTCCATCAGGCTGCTCAGTGTGATCTCAGTTAGTAACAGCTCCGTCCAACACTGTCAGTGAAACGGCTCTGACCTCGTGAATATTCCCTGTTGGGGATCATTCAAAAGCACAGGACTTTAAGAAGGGCCAGTTACATTAACCCTGAATAAGAAGACTGTGTAAAAAGGAAGGAAAGTGTGAGGAAGCAAAGTGAAAGAGGACAAACAGAGTCCCAGCAGATATTAATTATGTATTAACGCAGGAGCTGCAGTTTCATTTCACTCTGAAAACAAACAAATGCAGCAGATGTAGAAGTTCAGAAATTCATCAGCAAATCCTGCAGGTTTGCTTCACGTTGATATCTGCATGTGTTCTCTGGAACTATCACAGTGTCGCTCTCCTGCTTTGAATGAAGTCGTATGAAAGGTATAAAACCGTTTCTGTCTTTCCCCCCCGAGCGATATGCGACTGTGTGGGAGTTTGACCGGAGCAGTTGACCCTGTGGCCTGTCGGCGGCTGACCCCTGACCCCTGCTCGCTCGCTGTCAGCCGGGCTGTTTAGCGGCCCCGGGAGCTCCGGGCGAGGCTGCTCAGACTGTGACACGGCAGCAGCACTCGGCTCAGACGTCTCTTAACATCAATAAATATCACATTCATATTCCGGACGCATTTGGCTGCGTGATTATGATGGATGCTCGGGCGATGCAGAGCCAGAGGTCTGAGCTGTTGTTTATGATCCTCCGGTGACTCGTGGAGCTGTTTGTGTTCGTGCCGCTGCGCTCTCATGAGATCTTTAATCAAATAGCAGGCGGCTTGTAATTGTCAGGACCACATAGTGTTTGTAAAGAAAACGCAGCGTCGCAGCAGCACAAAGCACAAAGCTCCACTTGTTCTGAACAGGGTGTGAAACGCAGTCCTGATGTGCTAGAAAGCTGCGAGATGCATACGTCCATGAACGTTAGGAGCAATGCATCTTTCAGGTTTGTGTGGTCAGGAGAAAATCTTTATTCAAACAGAAGTATGTCTGTGCAATAACAACATGGACGAGCGGGACATTACCTGAAGATCACGAGCGGGTTGAGGTGCACAACTGAAGACATGTCCCTCACATCTGCTGGTGGTGGCTAACATCTGCTAACATCTGCTAACATCTGCTCACATGTACTGGTGGTTGGCAACTTGACCAGAAGACCTTCAAACGTACAAGGGATAATCACCATCTTGTTCTATTTCAACCTCAAATCTTCAGTCCTGCAATGTTCTCACATTTCTCTGAGACCAGAGTCTGAAGCTTTTCAAGCCAAACCTGGTCCAGAGTCTTTTATTATGATTCAATCTTTCTTTCGTACCCTGAGAGAGACAGTTCTTGTTTGATAGATACTTTATTCTGTAAAACTGAAAAGGACGAAAATGTACTTTAAACTGGTGATTCCAATTAAAAGTAAATAACCCGACTGGTGCCTGCCCCCCCCCCCCCCCCCCCACAGATCCTGTTTCACAGCCTCATAACGAGTCTCTCATCCCAAATGAAGCCCACGGTTCTGGTGTCTCTTCTCCCATTATGATCTCATTTTAATAAAATCATTTACGATGGCACACTGTCTCGGTCCAGGTTTTGTTAGACCAACATAATACTCATTTAATTGTCTGTGCTTCAGATGAGGGATGAGTGAAAACCACCTCGACTCGTGATCTGAGTCGTTCTCCTCTGTCGCGGCTGCAGCTCGTGTCCTTACAACAAGTCGTCTTGTCGTTTTCCCTGATGAGCTGTGATTTGATGCACGGCTGCGTCTCCCTCTCTGTAAATAACACCTGCAGACAAGCACCCAGCGGCTGTCACCAGGATCATCACGGTCCTGTAGTGTGTGTGTGTGTGTGTGTGTGTGTGTGTGTCTGTTTGAGCCTGGAGAGGCTGTAGCTCGGCCTCCAGCACCCGAACGCATCACGAAGCAGCAGCGGGAGAAGTTATCTCCTCTCTGCAGACAGATGCATATTAATATCCATCAGACATGACACACGGAGAACAAAGGACCGATCCACTGCCAACTTTTCACAGAAGGAACTTTACGCTGATTAGATTTGTTGTTTCAGCCTCATTTAGCAGAGAAATAATTCAATCAGACATCAAGTTCCTCAAATGACGACGTGGGAGTTTTTCTCCAATTAATCAGGATTTCCTCAGGCTGTCAAACAATAACATGAACTCTCTTTATTTTAAATTTATTATAAGTCTATTTAATTTATTGAATACTTGCTGTATCTTAAAGAGCTCCTGGTTATTACTGACGGCTCCCCTAATGTGAAGCCAAATCGTCTGGATCGCCATCTGGTGGCTGGCTGCAGCATTGCTCATAAACCCGGCCTCCTCCATGTTAGCGGATGGAACACGGACCAAACAAAAAAGTCAGAGCACACGTCAGATACATTTTTCTCGAAGATCACACGGATGTTTTGTGTTGGTCTTTCCAGTAAGTTTGGAAAAGCACAATTATAATTCAGGTCCAAGGAAATAAAACCACTCCAGAGAAAAAAAGATTGATCATTTTATTTTTTCACTGAAAAGAAAAGTGTTTGTTACTAAAATATCTGTACAAAATTAAACTGGAACTCATTGACACAACAGAAACGCTGCAGATGGTTGTGATGAAGAAGAGAAACCTCGACGGTGGGAACAACGAAGATGGACGACAGCTAAAGCATCTCAATCGCCCCCTGGTGGCTGGCTTCTGTATAGGTCATAAAACCCGCCTCAGCCATGTTAGTGGATGGGACATGGACAGAAGTAAAAAGTCATTAAAGTCGCATTAAATTATTAAATGGCAACATTCGTGTCCGGGTTATTTTAACTTCATTTCTTGTTAGTGAGAGGAAGTAGAGATGTGTCGTCCATCTTTTTAAATGTTTATTTTGGGAATGACAAGACTGGAATTTTTCATACCTGTCTCACAACCAAAAAAGAAACCAAGAAAAAGATATAAAGGGAAAGAAATATAAGTTTGGCTTCAAGTTGAGAGAAAACTTTCTGAGAAAATGAGAAATGTTCAATGTGAACGGATACATTTGGATTTTTGCCCCAATTCATCCAACAAGTGCAAAGAGTAAAAATAAAAAGACAAACTAAAGATGATAAACTATAAATGAAATCCTGCTTTCAGCTTCCGAACATCTGACAAACACTGAAAATATCAAACATTCATTATCTGTGTCAGAAAATGCTTTTAAAAGATCCCGGACCCACCAGAGCTGTTTCACACCAACGTCATTTAACAGTTTCAACATCTCAGTTACACAGAAAATTGATATAAAGTCATAATTTGTACACGTTTGTATATTTACAATTGTTCAACTCATGATATTCAACACTTTGACTTTTTGTGCGTCTATTTACAGTCTTTACAAAAATACAACCACAGACGCCTCCTGTTTGCTTCCTCACGTCTCGGGCTCAGTTTTTTAGTGCAAAGGACCAAAGCTCGACGAGGCGTCCCCGTCTCCGTCTCCGTCCGTCTCCTCGTCCTCCGACTCCGCAGCTAAATGAAATACTCCCTCTGGTTCTCACTGGGGATGTTGTGCGAGCTGGTCTGGCTGCTGAACGGCAGCTCGGGGCCGTCTTCAGGTTTGACTGTTTTTATTTCCTGGCTCTGACAGGTCCCCCCCTGCCGCCCGTAGAGGAGTCTGGCCGTTACGGCTAACGCAGACACCGCGACAAAGATCACCACCGCTATCACACCTGCACAGAAGAGGAGGGAGACGTTACCGGAGCTCAGCAACGAGGACGTTGGACATCCTTCACAATTTAGATCAGTGTTCGTTTACAAAGCAAGAGAATCAAAACCATGACGGGACTTATTAAAGCCCAACCAACAGAAAGGAATCTCTCCTCAACCCCTCAGTAAACTCTCAGTCAACTACCAACACGGCACAGTTGGTTGCAGTAGAAGTTAAAACGTAGCCGAGGTGGCATTGACAGTAATTAGAGCCTGAAGCAACACAACACAACTTCCTTTTAACCTTAAACCAGCAGCTTCACAGTGAGACACTGAGTTCACTGACTTGGGACGAGGAGAATGTTTCCTCTCTCGTTCCCACTCCTCATCCTGAACGTCTGTTCCATGTAACTGTGAGTGGGTTCGATCTCCGGTGAGAGGAACTGACGGAGAGTCACAGCTTCGAGAGTCAGAATCAGGTCCAAGAGTGAAGCTGAACTGTGGATCAAGTGTGTTATAATCTGTGGAAAGTGTGTAAGTGTGTGTGTGTGTGTGTGTGTGTGTGTGTGTGTGTGTGTGTGTGTGTGTGTGTGTGTGTGTGTGTGTGTTCGTCTCTGTCTCAGACTGACAATCACATTTATTTAGTTATGAATCGATGGTGTTGGGTCATGAGTCCTGATCGTTCCGTTCACTTTAACCCTGACGTCCTGGCTGTGTGCGTCACGTCTCGTGTTGTGTTGTGTGTGTGTGTGGCATTTGAACTGCGTGTGCACAAAATGTTTTCAATGAGTTTAAACACGCGTCTCATGAACTCGAGACCGAATCAAACAAACACAAAGCAAACTACAGCCCTGCTCAGTACAATTGAACGGGTTCTTCCCTGGCGTCTTTCTACCAAACAAACCAAACCCACCGACAAACGGACGGAGGTGAAAACATCGTGTGTCTGTAGCTGTTCCCACTGAAGAAGATTACATCACCGTGGGACTTTGTAAAATGCTTGTTTTCAAACGGTGTAAATCAGAAGCCGAGAAGCCCGATAGGAGGCCGAGCACCTGCTCCACACAACAAACTGGGAAGTGGCCAAACAGGTACAGAAAACAAATTGCTTCTGCTCCATCATTAGTGCTGCGGTCTGTTCACTCTCTGCAGGCTCCCAGGGCAATTCCAGCTATTAGAGGGTCTCTGCACCGACGTTAGCTAATAAAATAAATGGACGGTCTTTGTGCCTGGAGAATAACGTCATTTTTATTCCAATTAGTTGTGTTTGCTTTTGTGCGCTCAGACGCGGTCGTGCTGCGTGAGGGACGGCTCAGGGGCTTTTAAGGCTTTTCATTTACACAGCGTGCGGTTCAGCGTTTAGACGTTACTTCAGTGTGAGAAGTTCTCCTGCTCTCAGACGTAGGGAAAGAAAGAAAAGAAACGTAAGTTCAACTGGGTCTCAAACTTAAACTGAAACGTCCTCACTGCTTTCTCTGCGTGACTGATGATACCGGCGGTGCTGCAGTTACCTCCAATTAAAGCTGAGTCCGTCCTCATGGCGTTGACTAACGGCTGACCTGTCTCCACGGGTCCAGACTGACCTGCAGCACAGAGAGAGACAGACAGAAGACAAGGGAAACGAGGAGGTGAGAAAGGAAAAGACAAGAGGACGGAAACAATCCTGTGAGCTGCTTCTTCAGCTTCCTGAACAGAACCACGGGTCAGTTTGATCTGGACCAAAACCACCTTGAGGAACGTTTCACACCTGATATTTGGTTCAGTCCTTTTGGATCTAAAGAATCTGAGGTTTCTGACAAAATATGACGTTTACTATTCCCTGTCCACTTACTTCTTTATATTCTTTCTGCTACATCAACATCAAAACACCCAAATTTGATAAAACGTAAGATTCAAGCGGCGTTGAGAGAGAAATCTATTGGTTTTCCTGTTGTTTCCCGACTTCCTTGTGTTTCCTGTTTGGCTCCAGTCTCTGTTTCCATGTTGTGTGTGAATGTTCTGGTTCTGCTCTTCCGCCTGAGCCCCTGCAGCTGATCATCTGAATCATTGCTGCGAGCCACTGCAGCGGAAAACCCCGGCTCTGGAACCTCGTTGATTCTCAGCCTCAGGTCCACAACCTGCCACGTCCACGTGTCTGTCTGCTGCTGCCTGTTCAGATTGATGATTCCCAGTCTGCTCTGCGCTGCCAGCTGCAGCCCGGCGTCCCGCTCTGATGCCTGCAACACACTGACGTTCCCATCTCCCTATAAACCAGGTCCTCAACCCTTTCCTGCCAAACCACGACCAACTGGGACTCAGGCTGCAACCAACTGGCCTTTCTGGTCCTGGAGCTTTTGTTCTCCATGTTTGTCTGTCAGTCATTTATTGTGAAAATTAATGTCTGGAAACTTGCTTGAGGAAATTCATCAGTGTTTTTAAATCAAAGTTTTGATTTGAACATGCAGAAGAAAACTGCAGCATTTAGAAAACCAATTAAGTCAATGTGCTAAACACAGAAAACTTCCATCATGGTCCATTTAACAGCAGAGAGTTTTCTATGAGACACACGCTTGGCATTGTAAAAGCCGACGAAAGACAAAAACTAAAAACCTGCCTGAAGGTTCTGACATTGCAGAGCTGAGCCTGAGCGTCGGAGACGTCCTGAACCTTTTACTGTGCAGACAAAACATCCACAAATATCTGTCCTACTGGTTTTAAAGTTGAAGTGAAATTTAAATCCTCTTCACTTGACTGATTATGAAGCTTCACACAACACAGTTCTTAAACCGAGCCTCTGGGAGATCTCTTCCCCTGACGCCAGTGGAGTGACGTTTGAGAGGCACCGTGAATGTGGAGTTTTTTAACAACTTCTTGTTCAATTTACTGTTAGCGTGCAGAATTTACTTTTCTTCTCGTGTTGGCGGCTAAAACCAAACATCTTCGGGTTCATCCTGAACTTTGGGCCGACTGCAGTCAGCAGGAAGAGCTAATTTCCCTCTGACCTGATTGGTGATGTGTGGTTTCTGCTGGATGGGGATTTGTTGAAGTGGAGCCGCAGATGGACGGGACCAGCGGGCCGGTGACCATGACGGGGCTGGTGTCCGGGTGGAGCAGGGCGGCCTTCAGAGGGCTGATGGAGTTGAAGAGGACGGCGGAGAGGCAGCCGGTGAAACCCAGCGAGCCGAGCCGAGCCAGCTCCGGATCCATCTCCCCGGGGTCTGCACAGAAAGACACAGCACATTGTGGATATAATATGCATGAAACATTTTGTACTTGTCTAATTTGACCTAAAAAAAGCCTCGTATCATTGGTTGAATCAAGAAACGCTGATGAGGACAGACTCGACGTTTTGCAGTGGCCGTGCTACACCCGGGTCAGGAAGTCCCAGCGCCTCTCGTCTCATTAACAACCTTTTTCTTAGTCTGTCTCCGAGGACACAATCCATAAAGAAAACACAACTAGGTCATGACAAAATGAATTACGCTGCTGTCATGACTCCGCTACACGTCAGATCTGTGTCACAGGCGCAGCAGACGGTCAGGAAACAGGAGCACAGGTATAGAACTGTCTCACGTGGTTTTAAAAACGATTTCCAGGTTTAATACAGTAAATAATCAGTTTGTAGTTTTTGAATCCTTCACTCAGTCTTTAAATTTTGTATCAGAGCAACCTGAGGTATGTTCTTTACCATATCTGGCCAAACTTTAGAGTTCAAACCCACATGGAAGTACGTGTATTTGTTCTGTAGCTATATCTAGAACAAATATACTTAATGTCACCGGAGCAAACACAACCTCAGCAGCCTCAGAGGTGTTATGACTTTTATATGTATATGAGTAGCTGGTCTGGTAAGTTTGGCAAAGTTGTTGTATACACATTATCTTTAAAGAAAGAGCCTTTTACCAGAGTTACCAGCAATAAACAGGTAAGTAATGGCACTTTAGTCTGATAAAAGCAACAGTACGAGCTGTGTATAATGAGCCGTGTCCTTAACGTCGCCTCAGTGTTTAAACCAAGTGGTGCACGTGTTGCATAGACCTGGATATCAAGACGCGTTGTGGTCATATGCCAGGAACGTCCAGTAAAACACCTTCTGTAAGAAATCCTGTGTTTTCTGTCAAATAGAAGCTTTGTATCTGTATTTGTGAAATATTGTTTCAAGGTCACGCAGAGCCCTGACAACATGGCCCCAGTGAAAAGCTGTGTCTCGTAATCTCATCCCGTTGTTTCCGTCAAAACAAATGTGTCGTGATTTGATGAATGAAAATCCAGATGGGTTCAGATCCCACTGCAGCTTGCAAAGTCCCCGGGCGTTCGATACCCTCTCACTCACGGTGCACTCTGCCAAGAGTCAGCAACCTGATGCCGTTGAATTCCACGTCAGACGTCAGGTTGAAGTCGTCTTCGGTGTCCTGGTCAATCTGAAGGACAAAGAACCCACATCACAGTTAGAAGCTCAGAACATAAAACTACACGATTGAAAACGATAATAATTTGATTTTACAAAGTCCCACAGTGATATTTTAAGAGGTAAAATATACTTTAGTGTTTGTAATTTTTCTCCCCATGATTTTTAAACCACTGATTTAACCACAAGTAAACATAAACAAAGATGGATAGAATCTCATGGTCTGGTGAGTGGACCTCAGATGAGAATAATCTGGATTAACAGTGTCCTGCTCCCTGATATTAGATGTTCAGAGGTCTTGAATGAGCTGCTGAGATCAGTTGTGTATCATCAGCGTACAACTGGAGCTTAAATGCAGATCATCTGTGAATCAGGTGCCTCGAGGTTACACTCTTACTCAGCCCAGCAGGGGAAGGAGCATGTGGAAAGTTTGGAGGAAAAATCTCCCTGAGAGTTGTGACTGCAGCTCAGGCTTCATCATGTCTGAATGTTTCCTGCAGCTCGTCGCTGCCGTCTCCTCGTTGCTTCTCCTTCTGGTCGCTGGAGTTGACAGAAGCTGCTGAGAACATCAGGCTGACTCATCTGAGCAGAACAGTGCAGCCTCTCGTGTGTACGTGTGTTTGTTACCTGCACAGAAACAGCATCTGCCCGTCTGCTGATAGTAACCGTGTGGAGATGCCCGTTGGCGAGGTTCCTCGCTTTGCTCCTCAGGATTTCTGCGTCTCTGCTGCTGTCGAGTCTGTAACGAACCTCCAGCTTCTCTGAACACACAACAATCAACAAAACATCACACTGGCTTTCTGATTAACAAATTAACCAAACATTTGTGTTGTTCACTGATTAAATGCTGCAATTATCCACAATTTTAACTTTTAGAATAAACTTTTTAGTTTTCTGTAAAAAAAACCACACCTGATTACATTTAGTAAAAGCAGAACTATTGAAATTGTCTTTCTTTGCTAAATTTGTCATCTATTGCCATCTATGTCAATAGAAATGTATATTAGTAAGTATTAATATGTATTAGGCGAAGTCTGGATGTTCCAGGTCAACAGCGGCTGAATAATAAACTGAAAAGAATTCAATATTTAGAAAATTAGGGCCAAATGCTGCCAATAACTCCGCAGAGAATCAAGTTAATTCATTCGATTTTCACGGGTGGGTTTCTGATGACTAATTCAAACGAGCAGATCTTGAATAACAGCCGTGAATGTGTGTGTTCTTCATGAGGCCACAGAGTAATCTGAACAGTACGGAGGAGATTGTTTGTATTGTTTGCATAATTCATCGTTTTTCATCCGTGCTAATTCTTTTTTTTTTTACCACTTAGCATTTGCAAGAGGAGGAGAGACAAAGCAGAGTGACACAGAACCGACAGATTCCACCGAGTGTCAGCGAACATGAAAGATGGAGAAAGACGGTGACGGCTGAAATTTCCACTTCTAAAAACACGTCTCTGTTTTCTAACTGAAGTCTTTATAGTTTCTAGAACAAGATTTGAACGGAGGACAACTTGTTTATAGCTGATTCGATCACAGCAGTCCTCCAGCTCTGAGATGAATTCATATTCATGTGAACCATAACCTTAAAAACTCACCACGGCAATAAAACTCCCTTAAGTCAAACTGAATATTTGTTCAACTTAAATGAACGAGGAAACAGTATAGTGGGCGTTTAACAGATGGAAAAAAGATTTGCACAGTTACACGTCAATGGAATTCATAGATTGTGATTCTGTTTTGATTTGCTTTTGAATTTGCACTGGTTAAGAATATGCAGCTGTCATAATACTGACCTCTGCACAGAGACAAATAAGTGATTATTAAAATCACGACAGAGGTAAGTGGAGCTCACCGTGCTTGTCGAGCAGCAGAGCCAGGTACTCGCTGTGGGAGGAGCTGACGTAGAGCAGCAGCGACGGACTCTGGCTGGTCCTGAAGCTCAGGGAGATGTTCTCTGCTCTCAGGGTCACGTCGGAGTAGATGGAGGACGGCACGCCGCTGCTCCTGCTCGGCCCGGTCGCCGCCTGCTCCTTGAACGTGTAGCTGATGGAGGTGCCCGCCTTGAAGCTGGCTGAGACCTCTGCAAGGGGGGGGGGGAGGTGATATCACAACAGGTGCGTTTAAAGGGACTTGAACCGAACCCGAGAAACACGTGATACCAGACCACAAGTTTTCTATTATAAGTGAAAGTTTGATTCACATTGTGTATTTTCTTGACTATTTTATCTGTATTTTCAAAAAAATAAATGTATATGTTTCTTATCATATACTGTATATGTTTAAAATCTAGATTTTACAATAGGGGGACTTTAATGGAGCACAAGTCTGATCATATGGTTTAAAAAGCCTAAAGTACAATTGAAGAAAACCTCTGTTGTTATATGGATATTAACTCCAGTGTTTTCCTTCAGTTTAGCACAACACAAGTATTTCGTAACTCTGGTATGAATGAGAAAGTTGATGATTGATGCTTAAAGCAAACACTTCAAATCAGCCAATCACAAACTTTATAATTGAAGATAAACGTCTTATATCACAATTCCCCCCCGATCAGGACGATTAGCAGCTGTGTAGAATAAGGATTTGATGTGTCGAGTGCACGGAGGTGTGTCGAGCAGCTGTACAGCGACAGGGCTGCTGATTGTTTCTGCACGTCCTCTCTCCACACTGGTGTATTTCCAGAGCCCCTTCAGACACGCACCTCGGTCGCAGAAGGCTCCGGTGTAGGCCGACGGGCCACAGCTGCAGGAGAAGCTGCTGGTTCTCTCCACGCAGCGGCCCTGGTTCTGGCACAGGGAGCCGTAGCTGCTGCAGTGGCCCGGACATCCCGCCTGAACCCCGGGGGTGATCCTGGCTCTCTGCTCCAGGTCCAGGGTGACGCCGTTCAGCTGCAGAGCACGGATACATCCCCGGAAGCCCTTCTGCCTGGACGCTGTGCCCCCTGAGGGACACACAGGAAACAGCCTCGCTCTACAGTTTGGTCTGACAGGATCGATTCTGAATTGATTTGAGAAGTTAGAGCTATGGGATGTTTTTGTTGATAAATGACTTGAAGCAATGATTCTATTAACACGATTCTTGCAGATGAATTTTCACTGCAGGTGTCAAATTCTATATTATATCCACCAGAGCTTCTATTCATTTTCTGGACGGTATGAAAACCAACCTTGACATTTTCATTACGTTGTGTATCCATCACAGTTATATACGAACATCAACTCTGTTTTATTTCTCTTTCTGAGCTCCATTACTTTTGCATGGTAATGCAGTAACTTTATCAAAAATACACGATGTTCTCTGTGGCTGCTTATGCAACTTAAGCATGTTTGAAGACTCTCTTCACTCCGTACATCACATCTGTAATCAAACTGCACAGAGACACAGGCGGTATCTGATTTTAATATTTGCTCAACAACTTCCAGACACAACATCTGTCACCAGCCTCCTGCTGAATTATTCAAATGACCAGGTGATGAAATGCAGTGAAACATAAACTGGCCGGTGAGAAAGTTAAGGAGCCGTCTCTGCACCGTCTGCCTGGCGGCCGAGCACCATGCTGACTGTCCACATCTGGGAAGTTGACGGACTGTCAGTCTCTCTGACAGGTGGCTTGTCCTGCCCGTCCTGACTGGGACACTTATTTTCCCTCGTCTCCGGCAGAATTTAAACTCCTGAGATTATTGTTTTGTGACTTCTCGCATTACAACCTCCAACTCGGAGTCTCAGACTCGCCCGAGTAACAAGAACTGCTCTCGACTGATTGATTGAGTTTGAATATTGTGACAAGTTGTTCTGGAATTTGGAAATGTGAAGAAAAGTAATAACTGTGTGGACAAAGACCTTGTCTGAATATTGCAAAGATATTCTTTCTATAATGATGTTGTAAAGGGCAGTTTTGAATTGCCTTTCATTTCTGAAACACAGACAGACACACACACAGACACACACACAGACACACAGACACACACACATACACACACAGACACACACACACCTATGAATAGCTGGCTGTTCAGCTGCAGGTGAATGTGTCCGTCAGCAGGAGCCTCCTGAGCGGCAGCGGGGAGCTCGTCAAGGCGAAGCGTCGCCTCCTTGACGTTGCGCTCGGCTCGGATGCGATGCCACCTGTTGTCATCGAGGGGGAAGGCGGCCTTCACGCCGACCTCCAGCGGACCGTTACCCACGTCGAAGGAGAAGAGGACCTCAGTGGAGGCTGCAGCAGGAAGGAGGGAAGATCACGACTGAGTGGAAATAGTCGTCAACATCAACATCATATTATCAACTCATCATTTCTCTCTGCAGCCGTGTTCCCCCCATAGACTGATTATAAAGATGGACGCAGTGAAGCCAAAGGGTGCAGTGTAGGTCACAAACCCTGCCTCCTCCATGTTAGCAGATGGGACATGGATGAAACTAAAATGATACCTAAAAGTCATAAATACAGTACGAACAAGCTCCTGTTGAATTTCTGAAAGCACACGATCCAGTTGTTGTAGCTGTTGTTCGTATCATCGTTTAAAACAAAACCTGCAGTATTTATTTACCAAACAAGGAAAGAAAAGCATTGAATGTTGCATTTCATATCCAATTAAAATCTCCTAATGATATCATTCTATCTGTACTTCAGAGATTGTTTCCTGCAAAGTGCCGCGTGCTCATTCTGCACCTGTTTGGTTTTCTCATTTGCTGCTCGACTATAAACGACCCTTTATGTTTCTGTTTTCACCGAGGACTCTTATTCCCTGTAAGAGCTCCAGGAGACGATGAAGTGAGGAGCCGGTCGACACTGATGAGAAAACAATATATATATATATATATATATGTATATTCAGACTCAAGTAATTAATCATTAGAGCGAAGCAAACAAACATCAAACACCGACCAGCTCAGGAGGACGTCACACCAGAGAGCGGTTGTCATGGCAACGAGTTACAACGACGACTGGACAGCTGTAGATTTGACAACCAGCAAAGATAAATATCTTCTTTAAGTCGTTTAACAGAAATCAGCAAAGCTCTGACATGTAGTGACCGTGAGTGACATTGACTCAACACAATAAATCACTAACAAACGTCACCAGTTGAAGGTTGGAGACCAGACGGCTGCCCGGAGTTTAAACCCTGATTTTAAACCTTTGTATCTTGCGAAAGAAAATATATTGTCCGTCATAAAAACGTCCCGTTTCTATCAAGTTCAGCTCCAGTGTCACGCTGCATTACCTTTAGCAAGTCACATTAAATGATACAACACTTTCCTGTGGAGAGCTACAACAGCTCACGCCACGTGAACGGCGATGAGCGGTGACGGTGCGACGATATCTCAATGGCAGAGAACTGTGGTAGTTATAAAGGAAATGTACTGCGGCAGGCGGGAACAATGACACTGCAGTGATTTCCCAGAGGAGGAAAATTAAACGGTGGAGTTGCTGGAAAAGGTATATTTCTTCTCTGGGTTTAAAGGATCTGAGGCGGAGCTTGAGGCAGGAGCGTCGCCCCCCCCCAGCTGAGTTCAGTCCAGATGAAACTGCAGCCACCACCATGATCCTTCCTGCTCAGGTCGTGCTCCACATCTCAGCGCCGTCCGGATTACACGTCTAACCTGAAAGCTTCTCACTTACAGCTGAGTTCGATCCGGATGAAGTCCTTGATGCCCAAGTTTTCCAGGAAGACGCCGGAGGATGAAGTGGTCTTAAAGAGGAAGGAGATGTCGGCGCTCAGCTCTCCGTGGAAGGTGGGGAAGTGGAGGTACGATGTCTCCTTGTCGAAGAAGGCAGCGTTCCAGACATTTTCTGAAAAAACAAATTAAATATATTTACAAAGAGTTGAGGAGAGGAAATGAGATCGAAATGCATCATTAAAATGTTGCAGAAGTTTTGACGTCACACTACTGAGACATGACCATTGACTTTAAGTAAAGATGGACGAGATTAAGCCGAGATATCCGAACAAAATATCACATATTGTGCCGATTACGTCATTTGGAGCCGTGTCCCATCCACTAACATGGAGGAGGCACCGCAGCCAGCCACCAGGGGGCAATTGAGACACGGTGAGCCGTCATGTCGTCCATCTTTATATAGTCTAGGAACATGACATACAACATGTGTCATTTAAAAACACACGCAGCCTACAGGGTGACAATGGCGGCTCTGGACTGGACTTACTGTCTCCATGGCAACGGAGTGGTCCTACCCTGTAGGCGCCTTCCGAGCCGGGCCGGTGCACGTCGCCCAGAACCAGGGATCTGACGGGCAGGTTCTCCTTATGGGTCAACAGGCCCGAGTCATTAGCCCTGGAAGGAAGAGGAAGGTCGAAGGAGGAGGAAACAGAAACATCAGGAGGAGAAACAGGAAGATCTTTAGCATGAGAAGGACGAGTGAGAGAGAGAGAGAGAGAGAGAGAGAAAGAGAGAGAGAGAGAGAGAGAGAGAGCGAGAGAGAGAGAGAGAGAGAGAGAGAGAGCGAGAGAGAGAGAGAAAGAGAGAGAGAGAGAGAGAGAGAGCGAGAGAGAGAGAGCGAGAGAGAGAGAGAGAGAGAGAGAGAGAGAGAGAGCGAGAGAGAGAGAGAGAGAGAGAGAGAGAGAGAGAGAGAGAGAGAGAGAGAGAGAGAGAGAGAGAGAGAGAGAGAGAGAATAATAAATAGTCTGATTATCGTTATCTTTGGTGACATGAGGAGGAAAAACAGGAAGAAGTAGAGAAATGGAAACAGAGCAAAAAGGGAAATTCATCAACACAAATAAAAGCAAACACAGAGGATGAATTATTAAAAACGTATTAAATATTGTTTACAGATTACAGCGCGTCTCGTAAACAGGATCATTAGTAAACTCTACCTGCCCGTTAGGACGTTTAGTCATCTACGACCTTATGAGTTAAACCAGGCAGGGCCAATGTGTCACATCATCATATTTCCAAATCACGTCGTCTTCGTTGACATTAATAAATGAGCAGTACCAGTCAGAGCGGTCAGCGTCACAGTTGCAGTGGTGTTTGGGGTCGACACAGGTCTGACGCAGGCTGCAGGAGCAGCGCTGGCTGCCCGGGGGGGCTCCGGCCCAGTGGGTTTGTCTCTGACCTTCACCTGGACCCCCCACCCACCAGCTGAGAGGGGAGCCGTCTGGAACACACACACACACACACACACACACACACACACACACACACACACACACACACACACACACACACACACACACACACACACACACAGATTCATAAATCACAATCTGCCTCACAGGGCTTGACAATCTGTGCAAGGTTCGACATCCTCGGTCATTAATCCTCGAAAAATGCAGAAACCACAGGGAGTGGAGGGAACCCGCTTCCAGGACGGACAGAAGTCATTTTTTGTGATAATGTTTTTCGGACATTTTCACTCACTTTCCAGAAAGTAATTAATGGATATTGATGAAAAGAATCTGTCATATTTAGAGGACTAATATCTGAGTGTGTGCAATTTGGTGCAGAAATGAACATCAGGATCTTCCACGCGGTGTCACCGCTCCCGACCTGGTGCGTGGAGAAGACGTGACCTCCTGCAGTGGTAGGTCAGCTCCTGCTCGCAGTGCTCCGATTGGCCCACGACGGCGGCCAGCTGCTCGTCTTTGGCGGCGTACTCAAAGTGAGCCGAGTGCCGAGTCTTTCCCGGTGACGGTCGAACTCTGGTCAGCTCGGTGTTGTTGTGCTGAATCACCGTCCACGTCACGTCCTCTGGTGGAGAGACAGAGAAACACAAAGCACTGATGAGAGAGAGAGAGAGAGAGAGAGAGAGAGAGAGAGAGAGGGGGGGGGGAGCTGGACACCAGTGTGTGTTGATGTGTGTGTCAGCCACCTGTCACATTGCAGTATATGAGCTGAGGTCCGATGGGGCCGCTGCCGTCCACATCGATGTAATAAGACCCCGACGTGTTGCCTTTGTGTTTGTACGCCTCACAGGACGGCTCGTGTATCGCTGAGGAGACACAGACAGACAGCGTCAGATTCTACTCTCTCTTTCCCGGAGAGACGGAGACATCTTGGGGACCGGCTGTTTGAATCATTCTAATCAAAACCAGGTCGTCTGACTGAGTAAAGGAGGAATCACAAGAGGAGGAGGTTATGTTTTCACCACTGTCCCAATGTCTGTTAGTTGGTTTGTCTGGAGAATTACACAAAAGCAGATTTCCACAGAACTTGATGGAACATGGGTTGAGAAAGAAGTTCGGCATGGATCTGGAAATAGGGACAGATCTATTCTTTGACATTTTTGATGATTTCACCAATTTCCCTCATCCAAGTCTTGGATGGATGAAACAATCAAGCAGATTCAGGGGCCTGAGCCTCGACTCGACTCTAGTTTTGTGTCTGTATTTGAAGTGTTGTCCCCAGCAGCACTTTGCATGTTAAGCATCACTGCAAAGTGCTGCTATTTTCTGAGGGAATTGCAGTCGAACTACAACAGATCAACACTGACCCTCGTCTCCACATTATCACACAACATGAATACAGAACACCGCACAAATCATTTTTGGGAAACAAAAAACAAAATCAAATCTTTAATCAGTGAAAGTGTGAAAACTTCATAAAAGTGGTTTACTGCTCAACCACAGATTCTGGACCAGACAAGTTTCAAGTGAATAAGTGACTCTAACAACTGTTGTGAAGCAACGAGCAACATATTGATCTTTCTTGAGCTTTTTAAAAATTCCCTCGTCCCATGTGCAGCGTCGACTGCAGAGTAAAACACTTCAGTTCCATCACCTCTGAATACTGAAGCTTGTGTAAGTCATCGTTTTGGCTGAAGACTGCAAGTAGAGCACTTTATAAAACTATATTTACTTTTCCAGTACAAAACAATATAACTCATGAAATCACTTTAATAACAGAGACTCCTTCTTCACCTTCTCCTCTTCCTCTCTTCCTCCTGCTCCTCCTCTAAATCCCTCTCTCTTGTGTTTCCTCAGCAGCAGCAGCCACACACTGACGACTGCAGCAAAGAGCTTTGACCCTCAGCTCCACCAGCGTCCACAGGGACCTGACACTAATGCCTCATTAGAGGAAACACCTACACACCGTGCTTCTGATCTGTGAAGAAGAAGAAGAAGAAGAAGTGCTCTTACAGCTGTGACAGGTTGCTCCACTGTAGCTGGTGCCGGAGCAGTTGCAGTGGAAGGTGCTCCACGACTGACTGCAGGAGCCACCGTGTTCACAGTGATTCGGGGAACACCTGAGAGAAGGAGACAGAAAAGAGAGGACAAGCTTCGACTCCGCTCCAATAATTTGCTGGAGTGGAAACTCACACTTTTTTTACAAACCCGAGGGAAAGTCTAGAATTACTGTCCCGCGAGTGTCTGCCTCCGGCAACCAGAACAGATTCAGTCTACATGAAGCCGGGGATCGAATGGCTGCACTTCTGGTCGGTGTATGACCCGCTCTACCTCCTGAGACACAGCTGCCAAAATGTGTGTTTTCAGAAGAGCCGTGGGCGCAGTGAACACAAGGAGCCAGAGATCAAGACGCTCATCTCACAGATGTTTGTGAAAAGAGCAGGAAATCCAAACCAGAGAGTGCAAGTTACAGACATAACATAAAATATTACACAAAAATGACAAATTATAAGGTTCAGGTTGAGGTATAATTATTGTGTCGTTACTGTAAAATAACAGAAACTTCCTCTCAAAGTTTCCTGCTTTATCTTGGACTTCACCTCTGATCACTGTAGAGAAACGTACTCAATGTTAATCCACTGCCCTCAACTATAAACCTGACTTGTCACTGCCCTCTGTATTAACTATGGTCTGTTTATGGCTTTTATCACCTTAATAAAATGTCACCCATCGAGACTCTGTGGCTCTTTGTGTGTTTTTCTAATAGTTAAACGGCACAAAGGCATTTCAGACTTTGTCCACGGAGACATCTCTGCCTTTTCCTTTCAAGGACTTTGTTAATAATGATAATGAAAAGATAAAATAGCATCAACTCTTGTGCTTAATGGAGTTGAGTTATCAAAAACTGCAATTTGCATGGTGATCTACAGGGTTTTCTCTGCTCAGAAATAGAAAGGGTTGATTTCATAAGAAGAGTTCTTCATTTCTTTGTCTTTCCCTCAGTCTACTCAGTCTTTATTGAAGCAAGTGCATGTGTGTGAGTGAAGAGAGAACTTAAAAATGTTCCCCTTGTCTGAAACATCCGTTCAACACGACTGAAGAACGAAACTCTTACACATAGAAAAGATTTATCCGATTTTCCCAGATTTCTCTGGTGTTATTCTTTTGTATCCGAAACACCACACACACAAAACACGTTTGAGAAAACTCTGCTCCCGTTAACTCATATTTCTTTTCCTTCAGCCTTGTGTCAGGATGGAGCTGGAGGGGCAAGCAACACAAGAAAGAGGAGGAGGAGGAGGAGGAGGAGGAGGAGGAGGAGGAGGGGAAGACAAAAATGATGGAGATACCATAGAGGAGAGGGAAATACAGGAAGGGGAACTGAGGGTGAGAAAGGGAGTGGGTAACCACATTAGTGAGGCTAAACGAGGTCGGTGATATGTGCAGAGAGACGGAAAGAGAGAAAAGAGAGAAAGAGAGAAAGAGAGAAAGAGAGAAAGAGAGAGAGCAGCGCAGCTTGTATGTTTAATCTTGTAGTCGGGGGGGAAATTCACTGCAGGAAAAGGCCTGACTCAGCAGACTTGTCAGACGGGAAACTTTGGTTTTTATCACCAATTTCCTTTTTGTATTCTCTTTGTTTTTCCTGAATATAAGTTAGAAATGGAGGCAGCTGCAGCTTTTCCATTAACTCCACTGCTTTTAATATATATTCAATGTAAATTCTGATGGTCCATTGTGGCCGTGTTTACCCGGAATTATTCATTTCGAGCAAAAGGGCAATGGGTTCATGGATGAATTCATATGAACGGTCATGCAGCACAGATTTCAGTTTGCAGGAGGTTGGAGGTGAGCGGCTGGAGAAGTGAAAAAATCCAATTTTCCAACTCGATATTTCACTGAAAGAAAACCCACTTGGTGGATTATATGTTTACCATTTAGCAACGGGCTTTAATCATTCGGAACAAAGGTCTAAGATCAAGTTGCGAGAACGATGTGTTACAGTGGAGCTTGAATTCTCTGCATCACAGAGTCAGAGACTCATCACAGGTCATGGTTCCTTTATGATATTTGATGAAATGTCTGGAATATTGATTCTGTGCAATGGTGGAAATGTATTTTTCGATTGAGCGATAACTGTGGAGGGTCAGAAGAGTTGTAGTCTCATGCATGTATGTATCCACCATGGACTTTATATATAGATGAACTGCTAACTTCCTCCCACTGTGGAGAACTGAAACAAAAATATCCCGAATACGAACGGAACCATTTTATGGATTTGGAACCAGAGTAGTGATCGTGGTCAGTCTCAGCTGTCAATCACGACTTTTCATCACATCAACTCTTGACTTTGACTTTTGGGTATAATCGCCATATCCATCTTTATGCCTATGTCTATGGACGTGAAATATAGTCTGCATAAAACTACAGACTGACAAACAGCTGCTGGCAGACAATGTGGTGATGATGGACAAGGAGCAGAAGAGGGCAGTAATCACAGATGCAGAAATCAAGAAGAAGGAGTGAGAACGTGGGGCTGCAAGAAAAACTGGAACAGATGTGAAAGGTGAGGTCCAAAGTGCTCCCAGTGGTAATGGGAGCATTCAGGGCCAAACTGGGAGACTTCTGTTCTGTTGAACTGGAGCAAATAGACACAATGCAAAGATGGAAGTGATGATGACGATGACGATGATCATCTGGCAACAACTATTTGAAGCAGAAGCAGAAAGCGAAACCGGTCCAAATCTGAGATCTTTTTCTGCAAACATGCCAAATATCGTTCCGTCCACCGGCGGTAACTTTGAAACAACATCCTCTAATTTCTCCGAACTCACAAACTGAGACAGAGCAGCAGTCAGAGCCAAGCAGAGGAAACACTGGAGGCAGAACCACGATTTGGCAGCAATCAGCAGAAGAGAGAAATTATGTTTTTCTCTGCGCTCATTTCACTCTGGTCCCTGCTGAACAATAACGCTAACTGTATGTTTGTGTTAGTGTGCATGTGTGTGTGTGTGTGTGTGTGTGTGTGTGTGTGTGTGTGTGTGTGTGTGTGTGTGTGTGTGTGTGTGTGTGTGTGTGTGGCTCCTGGATAGTGAGTCCTCTCTCTAACCGTCCATACAAGAATCCCAGCTTCACACAAGTAAATCACATTTCCAAGAAACAAAGAGAACTAAAGCACATTACAGCCCAGGGAGAGAAGCTCCACCTCATGTGATGCTAAATGATGGAAAAACAATAATACTAATAATACCAGGACTGTTTTCCTGGTGAGAAAAAACATTTGGGGAAAACACTGGAAACTGTTGCAGTAATTCCCTCTGTGTCTAATAATCCATACGTAACCCAATTTCACAGGAAACCAGTCACGGAGCCTCCGGGGGAGATTAACAGGATTTACAACGAACAAGTGACAATGAAATTAAACATTTGAACAACATTGCTTCCTTCTTCTCTGTCAATGCCCTCTAACAAATAGTTAACCACATTGAATAATCTGCACCAAACGTTTCCTGGATAAATTCCTCGGTTGCCCCAATAGAATATGTTACTGCCAGGTCCTCCACTGGCGAGTGCATGAATCTGCGTACCGAGCCGATACCACATCTATAAAGTATATTAGCTTCACTCAGAAATCACTTTCTAGAGCGGCGAGGAAGAAGTCATTTCCAGTAGAGCAGCATTAGCCAGAGTTAACCACAATGTCAGCAGTTACTCAACACTTCACACTGGAAAGTCCCACAGGTGAAACGATGACATGTACCGAATCCAAGACTTCAGTTTGGAGGGAAATACAACATAAAGCTCTTAAAGCATTTGAGGAAATGCAGAGGCAAACCTTGGATATTCACATTTAAACGACGCAATAAATTCAACAAAGACAGCCCCAAAGAAAGAAATATTGTGTATATCTAGATTCAACTATTATTCTTTCGTTATGACTGTCAAACTGAATAATAAAAGAAATTCTATGTCATTCGTTCTCTGTATGTAATTGTTTTTCAAAGCATTTAACCTGAGCAGGGCCATAGTAAAATGAAATCAATCATTACTTCCATATTGGGTCAGTAGCCTCCAGCTGTTAGAATACATCATATATGTTTTTTAAATGCACTGGTCTCGGATTTGTTTCTGCCGAAAAGCAAAGCATCAGATTCTGTAGAAATAAACAAATGGTGTTCTGAGGTCGGACCTGTCAATGATGCCACACATGTCGACCTGCAGGTGACTGTAGTTTCCCAGCAGCCTCTGCTGCACCTTGATCAGATCCAGATGTTGGTTGTCCACAGTCAGCCGACGCATGCATCCCTGGAAAACCTTGAAGGGGTTCATGCACTCCTGGCTGCTGCCTTCAGAGGGACAACCTGCGCACGAGAGGAAAAGACACGACGCGAAGGACACGTGACACGAAGTTTAAAACACTCCAACTCTGCATGTGTTCATCTCTTCATCCCTCTTCTCACCCCCGAAGAAGAGTTGAGCTGTGGTAACGACAAACGAGGGACTGGCCTGAGCAGCGGCTCCTTCGTCTCCGTCCACTGCGAGGGTCAGATGTCCTCGTCTGGAGGTCAGGACCACGGAGTGCCACTGACCGTCGTTCAGAGCTGAACCTGGAGACGCACACAGACACACACACCTTTCACCATCTGGGGCTGGATTCAATCATTTGACTCTGTGTCAGCTGCTAAACATCCTTCGTCTGAATCTGTCCACAAAAAACACAGAATCATAACAAGACCAAAGATATTCATTCCTCAAGCACAAGTCAGTTCCTGCATCTGAACCTTTAATTTATGACAAGGATGAGATTTAACTTTATAAAAGCTGGAGACAGTCGGTGTGGGTAAACTCAAGGATTCTTATTCGTCACATGCAAACAGACTCATGGGATAAAACATGCAGTGAATTATAGTAATTTATGATAAACAGTATATAAACAATAAAGATGATATTTAGAGTTTAAAGTGACCTGGAGTGAAAGTGACAGAAACAGCAGCGTGAGCAGAGACGCAAGAAAGTTCAGACAGAATTTAATCAAATAAGAAATAAGCATTAAAGAAAGTTCCCCTTTAAGTTGGAGGTCAGTGGTCGGACTGACCTGCGTCGAGCTCCAGCGGCGCCCTGCCGGGCTTGTGGGTCTGGAGGTGGAGCGCGGCTCTGCTCAGGTACAGCCAGACTGCACCCCCGTGGTTTGGGAGTTCAAAGGTCAGCAGCAGCCCGGCCTTGTTCCACGTCCGAAACTGAAGCCCCACCGTCAGCCCCGTCGATGACGCTGCGGCCGCCCTCGGTAACCAGAGGAAGCTCCGGGGGCCGGTGAACGTCACGGCGACGAAAATGGGTTCAGCACAGGAAAAGGTCACGTTGCCCTGAGATAGATGGAGAGGAGGAGGAGGAGGGGGGGGGGAGAGAGAGAAAATATTCTAGCATAAGAGGGAAAACACGATAAAGCATGAATATAAATTAATTTCCGAAGGGTGCGTGGCAGCGGGCTCACGCTCAGAGATCCAATCGGCAAGTCTCCTTAAAGAGCACGAGAGAATTACCATAGCGATAATAGCCGGGCTTAGAATAAGCACCAACAGTCAAACTGAAGGCCCCAATGTCACCCAACAGCTTTCTAAGGTCACGGAGGGAGGGTGACGAGTCGAGAGGCGGAGGAAGAGAGAGAGCGAGAAAATAAGGCGCCAATTAAATGACTGGGAGCAGTTGGCCGTCTCTGCGAGGGCTCATAGTTTGGAGAAGAGGTAATTACAGTAAATCCAGAGCCGGGGCAGCGACAGTGATATGTTACATCCCCGGTTCCCTCCGGGCGACGGTGAGTTTCTATTTCCAGTGGAGTGTGCAGCGCACAGACACATGATCAAATCTAAAAGCTCTTTGTGGAGTCGTTAAAGCGACGCAGGCTGAGGAAGGGAGATGCAGAGGTGTTGTGCATTAGCTTGACACAACACACAACACACAACACACACACACACACACACTGTTTGCACTACAGTGTACACGTGGTGATATACGAACCCATACAAGCAGTTTACCTTCACAGCGACCCGCTGGTCCCTCTGTTGAGCGAGCTCCACCAGGTTCACGCCGTTGTAGATGAGGTTTTCCAAACAGCCGCAGAAATTTCGGTCCGACCCGAACGACCCGCGAGAGCCGAGGTCGTGGTCGGCGCCCACGCTCATCTGCACGGGAGAGACATGAGCACACGGGAAAAGATATGAGATAACTTTCTATAACATGGTGAAAAAGAAGGAACTATAATTTAACCACACTTTGGTTTGATTAATTTATAGAAATCAATTTATCTATTTATACTCAATGCATAGTGCTGTGGATAAATATGCTGTCATGTTCCAAAAGTTGTCCTACAAGGTGTTTATTGATTATTTTGTCTTTAAGCTTGAAAAGTGCAATATACATAAAGTTTATTATTATTTTTATTATCATTAAAGGGGAACAGGTTTGACGTCTTAGTGCCTTTCTAGGTCTAATTCATTCCAATTGAATCATAGGTGCCCAAACTATTTATAATATTTCAAATGAACTATGAAATATGCAATGCTACTTTTAAGTATTCCAACTTCCCTGGACCTCATGTGCCCGTGCACCTCATTACACTCATCAATAGTCACACACACACACACACACACACACACACACACACACACACACACACACACACACACACACACACACACACACACACACACACACACACACACACACACACACACACACACACACACACACACACACACCTGGTCATGGTCCCAGTGGGTGAGTCCTGGAGGGAGCTGCAGCCGCTCTGTGCTCTTGTCCACGGTGAAGTTGAGGTGATTGCTGTGATGCTCCACGGTGACCTGGTGCCAGTGCCGATCGTCTAACAGGCTGCCCAGAGACACGAGCTGCCGACCGGCTGCAGACGAGCTCCTGCCTGGAACAGAAGAGGAGGACGAGGAGGTGACGGCAGATAGAAGACGGGATGAGGAGAATCTGAAGGAGGAAGTTGACTCCTGTTTCAGCTCCAGACCTCTAATTGTGTAGCTAATCCTATTTGTTGTAACGGTTACCAGCCGAGTAAACAAGGAGGAGACGCAGTAACTCACTGAACTCTGCCATCTTTTCAATAACGTCATTTTACAATGGCTTTTACTTTGAAATTCTCCATCAGATTGTGCTGATATTGTCTGGGTGAGACTCTGAGCTGGTGAACTATCGATATCAAGTGTTTTCTTTCTTCTGGTTGTCTTGGCTGGACGACTAAAGAAATGTCTTTAGGTTTCCTGAATTCTGCTCTGACATCTTTAAATTTCAGAAATGCAGCATTTTCCTCCGTCTCCTTCGCTCAGTGGGAACAAAGTTAGCATCACATCCCAGTTTTCTCTTCATGAACTGGCATGAACCTCAAAAATCACATCTCAGAACCAAATCAACACTCGCCGACCGAGACACAAGCAATAAGTGTCGAGCTCAGGTTTTCAGTTGAGGCGAAAATGGAGCTAAACGTCCTGAGTCATTAAATATGAATCAGAATCAGTTTAAAAGGAGACAACGTTGACTGCATGGGAAAAGAAAGAATGAGAGAGAGAGAGAGAGAGAGAGAGAGAGAGAGAGAGAGAGAGAGAGAGAGGGAGAGAGGGAGAGAGAGAGGGAGAGAGAGAGGGAGAGAGAGAGAGGGAGAGAGAGAGGGAGAGGGAGAGAGAGAGAGAGAGAGGGAGAGAGACAGAGAGAGAGAGAGAGAGAGAGAGAGGGAGAGAGAGAGAGAGAGAGAGAGAGAGAGAGAGGGAGAGAGAGAGAGAGAGAGGGAGAGAGAGAGAGAGAGAGAGAGAGAGAGAGAGAGGGAGAGAGAGAGAGAGAGAGGGAGAGAGAGAGAGGGAGAGAGAGAGAGAGAGAGAGAGAGAGAGAGGGAGAGAGAGAGAGGTGGAGAGAGAGAGAGAGAGAGAGAGAGAGAGAGAGAGAGAGAGAGAGAGAGAGAGAGACGAGCAGAGGCCGAGTCACACGTGTTCGGTCATCAATCATCATTGATCTATCAGACAGACACTTGGCATCGCAGAGGGAGAAACCAGAGACAGACGGACAGAGAGGAGGACGGAGCGAAGCGTGGTCAATCATCATTGATCAGCACAATGATGGAGGACAGAGAGACAGAGACAAAGACAAAGACAAAGTCAAGTGTGTTCAGTCATAAGACTGACGCTTCGTCCTAACTCTGTTTCCTAGAAATTACGTTGAGGTTCCACCGATGTTCAGCTGCAAATACGTTTAGAAAGAAACACAATTCAGTGCTTTGGTCCCAGGTTGTTTATCAATATGACAAAACACTGCAAGGTCACACAACTCTTATTATTGATAAGTTCTGATAAAGTTAAAAGTCCATCCTGCCTCCAGCTGCAGATGCACCAGATTAAAACTGCAGCCTGAGGGTTCGGACACGTCATCATTTAAAAATGCAAAATCTTCAATTCTTTTTTACCTTTATTACTCATATATTTCTTGCCCTGATTGTTATTATTCAAAATGAACAGTAGCCACAGCAACATCTTATTCTGCCATGAATACTATATTTTAGCTGTTTCAGTTTCTGGTGCACAAACAAGTCCACAAGTCAAGTGAAGAGAAAAATGTCTGATACGACATTATTCTAATATTATTTTGTGTAATCTATATTTGTATAACTTGGGTAAGTGATGTCATGACCTCTAGGAGAGCGATGGAGCATCAATATGTGCTAAAAAAAAAGGCGAGAGAAGAAGAACGGTAAATCTGAAAGAGCCGTTAAGAGTAAGTTTGAGAAATTAACTTTTCACAAAATGCTGCATTGATATCCGACATGTTCTGTCTTCATTTCTGGACATTGAGAGAAAGTTAAGATGCGTCTCCCATCTTTATATATCTATAAAATATATCTATTCTATATACAGTTAATGTAGGGAAACATTCAACGTGTTTCTGAGTGTAAACAGAGGTTTTGCTGGTTTTACCTGAAGACTCCACAACTTTTAAATGGAAAGTTATAAAAACCAGTTGGTTGTAATAAGGTACAGATTACTTCTCACATTACAGATATGCAGAACGCTGAACCTCTTAAGGTGCATGTTTGTTCCCATTACATTAACTGGCTCAGTAGATCCATTACCCACAAGGATAATGTTTGTTCCGTAAATGCTCTTCACGTCTTTAGTTGTTCCAAAAACTCTTTTTCTCTCTGTGATCTTCACGATCACCGAATGTTTCACTGATTCTCTCCAGGAACTTTTCCAAACCTTCCGGTGTTTTCTGACTCGAGAAGCCGCTGCAAGTTCCTCAAACCCTTTTAGCTTCGTACAGTTTGAGCTCCTGTGTCAGATCATTCCAGAAAGCCCCCCCGAGGCAATATCACCTAATCATCATCTGTCTGCTGCATTACAGCTCCTCACTGCGACTCTGGATCTCATTTAGTTGGAAGACGTTGACGGCTCTTATCAGATGACAGACTGCCATATTGTTTCAGCGTTTTCATTACATTCTGCTCGGCTCGGATAATTGAAGCGGCCGCACGGCGTCAGTCAACACGAGTGTGACCTCTGACCCGGCTCACAACAAGTGCTCACTTTTCTGAGAGACTTTTGAAATGTCTAGTTCCCTCATTTGTCAGTTTATCAGCAGGATTACACAAAAAACTACTGAACTGATTTGCTTTAAACTTGGCAGAAGGGTGAGTCGCGGCCCGAGGAAGAATCCAGTCACTTTTGGAGCTGGTTCCAGTCAGGTGGCAGACAGAGGAATTCCTTCAACATATTTATCAGGAAATTAGAAGAGATTAGATTGCAGAAAATGTTTGTTTACATGTATCTGATCACAATATGTGTAAATGCAATGTGGTGGTCAGCATTAGCGCAAGTATGTCGTCTCCAGGTGTCCCTCTAGTTTAGTTTTTTATTGTGGAATCAGTAGATAGATGTAAACTCTCACAGCCGCACACAGGACGCATGTTAACGGGTCTGTGCGTCCGCAGTGATTCAGCTGAGGGCTGTAAAAATTAAGCTCAGCTCGCTCTGCATGGCACAAGTGTGCAGCCGCCGGGATGAAGGCTAAGCTGTTTATTTACAACGCTGTCAGACGGAGCACTACCCAGAGACCTTCCTATAAATCACTGTGGATAGAGTAGAATAACAGGGTAAGTCAATACTGCAGCGCTGAACACAGCAGGGAGCCCGGCGTTCACCGTGACACCTGAGCCGAGCGACTGAATCCAGAATGAGTCATCGTCCACGTCCACACAGAATCTGTTTCCCACGCGGAACACGACTCCGACACGGGAAGTATTCAAGTATCTTTCATGAGGAACATTTCATTATGTAGGAGTGTTAAAAACAAGAAATCAGTTATTTCAGTATTACGCAAAACTCTGCATTTTCTATTGAGAAAAACACCAACAAATAAAAGACAAAAACCAGTGTTTTTCTCGGTTCTGATGCTCTGTCTCACAGTCCAATGACGATGATGAAGGCTCCTGCCGGAATTGAACCTTTAGCCTGAGAACTTTTAATACGACCACAAATCAATCGTCTCCATTTCACCGGCTTCTACACGGAACCCTGAGCTTCACGGGCAGCAGCTCCCCGGCTCCCTGTGGGATAAACGTGAGACCTTGTCCTCAGGCCACGAGTTCAGCTCGAGGAGAAACTCAGGAGATCACATTCGCTCTGCATGCGAGGAAGAGGAGACCTCAACACGAGTTCACAGCCCTGGTTCATGTGCACACAGATTCCTGCTCGGTGCAAAGATACTTTTTACGTCTTTAATCCTGAAATGAGCTCAAACAGAAAGTAACATGGACGTTAGCAAGGTAACGCTACACTTCAGGACTTCGCCTGATGAAGTTATATCTGGACTTATTGAGGGAAAAACCCTGAAGCTCTTTGCCGTCTGCCTTTCTAACACATTCATTATGTTTCCCCTCCAGAAGGAACAGGACTCGTGAACACTGATCCGAGCTGCGTCCATTTCACATGGAATAATCCAGCCCTGCACTCACATTGTGACGAGTGTGTGGCGACGACAACGTTTTAATGAGCCCGAGGATTCACTCCAGTGGTTTGAATGACTCCTGAAGAACAGCGTGGGACTGTTTGGTGCCTAATTCTGCTGAACCTGGTCAATGCAACAAAGAAACCAGTCATTAGTGTGGGTTGTTTGTTGTACGTTTGTTTTCAGGTGCACAACAGTATTACCTCTTTAGTGCCATAGAGCAAGGCACTGGAGTAATAAACTGCTAATGGGATTCTACACTGTGGTTTATTAATTATATGTAATAATATGTGCAGATGAAGTTAATTTTGTTCTTTTCTTCACATTACCAGTGAAATCCATGTTGGCCAATATGGGATTCTTTAATTTTCTTGCAGGCATGAATCGTTATTTTTCATTAAATTCAAGTTTCAATTTGTAAAACACACATTGTAGTTAATGAGGTTCTTTACAAAATCTAAAAACTTCATAGTAGTGAATGTCCTTTATTACTTGCTGACAATGTGATTTTTAGTTTTAGTTTTTACTCAATAGAAGTGTTGTGTTGTGCTGCAGAAAACCTCACACCTTCTGCATGTAGCACTGACTCTGTGTGGGATATTCTGATCTGGGATAAGCCTGAAGGCGACGCCCTATCAGGGTCCTGTTTCCAGACTTTGGAAAGTTCCCCTCAGCGTGAACTGAATGTGTAAAAGTGGTTTAACCCTTCAGCACCAACACAGGACAGACAGGAAGTAGATGGCACCGACATAAGAACAGAAACTAGTGGTCAGCGTTGTTTCCCTGTAAAATGCTGAGAGCAGTAAAACAGCCTCACAGCTTATTGAATGATGTTGTAAAGCAAACGACCACATAATGAAATGCACGTTATCACAAACACTAAACGTTTGGCTCGGTGACAAAATCTCCTCCATCTCCGAAGAGACTAAAACATTAAAGAGTCCGTCTGCAGAAACAGGCGTTTCGAGTATTTCAGACTTTCACCTTTCCGCAGGACGAGCAGCAGCTTTCCCTCCTCCAGCTCCAGCGTGAGGCTGCGCTCGCTCCGACCCGCCGCACGAAGCAGCGTCCCAGAATTCCTCAGGGTTTTGAACTTCAGAGAGATGCTCTCCCTGGTTGTCGGCCTCGGCCTGGGACTCAGCTTGTAGAGGAGGCTGCTGTGGCCGTCGAAGCTCACCACGTCAGAGTCTGGAAAACAACAAGTACACACTTCACTCACACACTCAAAACAATAAACTCCTATTAGGCACAGTCAAAATAATCCTTAACTATTTGTAGACTTTCTTATTTATGATATCAGGACCTCATATTGCTATGGACAAAGATGAATGGCTGCTTCAGTGACCTCAGGGCAGGTTATACTTTACAATATTTAAGATTGTTGTCACTTTGGTTTGATGCACAAAGGAAAGACACCTAAAAGTGAATATATGCAGATAAAACAAATCACAGACTGACAAATAAGATCATCTTAAATAGTTTTTGGGAAGACGATGAGGAAGGTGTGAGTTTTAATTGGTAGATGTAAGAAGACAAGTTAAAATCAAACCCACGATTCACAGTTTCTCACATTGTGCAGATACGTATGTCGCCTGCATCTGTGCTCAGAGTTTCTTTACCACCACAGAAATACGTCCAGCCCAGTTTAAACCACGTGAGGTTAATGTCACGCAGGTTGTTGAAAAGGTAATTCGCCAAAAAAAGTTTCGATTCTCCCGCGTCCTTGAAGATCTGCAAAGTTATTCTCTCTCACAATTTATGCTTCTTCTGGAAACACATCTATTTAAATCTCTTCTCTAATCCGTCTCCCCCCCAGAGGAGCTGTCAGAGAACTGAGATCCAACGCTCCCACTGATTTCATCATAAATCATTTCTCTGCACCTTCAACTTAACAAACAAATGAATTCTGAAAACATTCTGGATTCTTCTGCAAAAAAGAATAAAGTGAATAAAATGCAGGATTCTTCTTCCCGAGTTTGACTGATTTATAAACAAACTCCTTTTTCACTGAACCTTTATCTGCACCAGGAAACATGAACAACTCTTCTGATCATGAATTGTACATTTAATAAAGAATGAACAACTTTTTTAATGATCTAAAAACCTTTTTAACTTTACTAAAAAACAATGCAATCTACTGAACAGTACACCTCCATTATCTTCCTCTGTTATTCTGCTCATCAAGACTCATAAAACACCGTTTGATCAGATTTTTGTTCAGACACATGAACCACACACAGATGAAATTAGATGAGTCCTGAGCTAAACGCAGATGTTCTGTAGAGAAGCTGGCGTCTGAACACGAGACGTTAACTGCGTCTTTCTTGTCACTCCTAAGAAAATTACACTTTACTGTAATGGTGAGTGTGTCTGTGCCGACGCTACAAATCTTCCACCTACGCTGTCGCCGTTGAAGCATCAAATGAGAAATGTCATCCGGAGCGTTCGGTGCGTGTGCCGCCGCTGACAGTGACGCTGGGAAACCACGCAAACCCAACATTTTAATTATACAAAAGTCAAAGCTTTGGAAGTTTCTCTCTGCTTCTTCACCTTTCGGATGCAACGCCGAAGTGTTGCCGGCGTCCTCGGAGTCTAATTAAATCCCATTTTCTTTGAGCTGTTAAATCAAACCGAACCAACATAGACGCTCAGACATTTGTTCCCGAGCTCACTCTTTCAAACGATAATAGATTCTCTCACAACAGTTTCCTTTTATACACAAGATATTTTAAAATTTATTTTTTAAAATTTCACTTCATTTGCTCGACAACTCTGTGGAAACACTGTCTGGGGGCAAGGAACTGATTAACTTTTTTTTTACTTCTTAATTCATGTGATGAAACCGTCTCTGCCAAGCGGCGAGCTTTCTGTTTCGGTCATGGCCACAGCTGGTGCGTCCTCTCCTGCCTCCTGCCTCCTCATTCACGTCTCCTCTCCTCAGCCCTGATCTGCTGCCTCCATCTAACCTGCTCTCATCTCCTATTTGTTTGGATATAATGTGTTTCCATCAGGGCTGGAAAGAAAGTTGGACTCAGGTGGACACACTGCAAATTTCCCCGTTGTGGGACGAATAAAGGATTATCTTATCTTATCTTATCTTAAAATTACTGCATTGCATTTTAAAAGAGGGGAGGGATGAGCTAAATATTGTTATATGCTGAGAATAATGATATATATTAAAACATCTTAAAAGGCACCATCGGTATTTCATGTCATATATATATATATACACCTTTATCTATTATTTTGCCGCCTGTGCTTCAGCTGATAATTGTTAATTCATAAAGTAATATTAAGCTAAATAAATCAAACATTTTTATAGATTCAACAGAGTAATAAAGCAGCGGAAAGGTAAAGATGTATAAACAACATTAACTCCGCAGCAGCTGCAGCCACAAATCACAGACTAAATGCTACGTGGCTAAGTGAGGCAGCAGCTGTCCACGTTTCTCATCCTTAACAAGAAGCTATTAGTTAAGTGCACATGTCTGAAAGTCACTCTGTGAGTCTCAGGAAAAGTTGTGTGCACGTGCAACTAGTTATTTGATGCTAAAACGGGGGGGAAACGTCGTGATTGACAGCCGACCTGGGACCTCAATACCACAGCTGCACACCAGAATCACCTGTGATGGGATATTTCAGCCAATGTAGCAGGAGGAAGTGGAGAGGCCGTCTTTACACACAGTCTAGAGTTTGTCCTCACGTGTAAATTAACACAACCAGTCCACTCAGGTTCATATCATTAATTAAGAAACATGTGTAGAGTCATGTTTTCAGTTTATGCCTTTAAATGAGAGAACTGAAGAACTGACTGTAGGGACATCCGTACGTCTCCAGCCGGAGTCCGATCCGTCCGTTAGGGTTCCAGTCCAGAGGGACGAGGCGGACGTAGCGAGCGATGACCGGATGCTGGAGCTTGTGCTGAACCACACTGTCTGCGTTACTGTTTCCTGGAAAGGCCTGAGAAATAAAAACACACGAGCAGCAGGTTACCTGGAGAACACACCTGTCCATTGTGAGACATGTGAGACACCAACACAAAGAGGACAACACACACACGCCCTGTGGATCCTCACTGGAGTCGAGCTCGGTCCTAAACCAGAGAACATGTTCCTGCGTCTGTTCATCGGAGCTGAACTGAAATCCCCTCGGCGCCGGTGAGAAGTGATACGTCTGATTTTCCCCTTAATGAAGGAATATTGTGGAGATAGGTTCACGTTCCCGGTGAACGGTTTCTCAATCAGGTAGAAAATTAGATTTGTGAAGCACTAGGTTTAGTTTTATAGGTTTGAGACGTTCTGGTAAACACTCGGTCCACAGAGAATAACATTTATTAACCTCTGTGATCCAGGAACAATCTATCTGGAATTTTCTTATTTATTTTACCTTTAAGTTGGATTTGCTCTGAAGCCTGTTTATCAGATCTCTTTATAAATCACATACTTTCTGGTTTTCAGGTTGTTCTGCTTCTTTTCAACTTTTGTCTTTGCTCCTCAAACTGTATTCTACTGTTTCATCATTTAGTTTTAAATATATATTAAAATACATTCAACCTTATATTCAATTTGCAGGATTTCAGGACAGTTGAGGCCGATGCACATCAACAGTGACGCACAAAAAACGGCGAATAATTCAGAGGTGAATTTGACGTTTGACTATTCAGATTAACAGCGACGCAACATCGTCAATAAATTATATCAAAATTAATCGTGCCTCAGGAGGAGAACATTGGCATCGACATCAAACGACGATCATCTGGTCCTTGATAAAAAGAAACCAGATGAAATAAAAGGCTGATATTGAAGTTGGTGAGTTTCACTGGTTGGTTTTCGGAGCTTGAACGGATCCACGGCCGCTTCAGTGGATGAAGAACAGATGGAACCAACATCCCACTTCTCTCCTGAGGGTTTCCTTTGACGAAGGTCCCGTTGTGTCGCCTGTTGCTTGATCGTAATGAGTTTAAAAGTCAGAACATGAGCTCAGATAAGAGGACGTTGGTGCTGCTGCACAGAAGAGCGGCACTTCTCAAGCTCATCTGCATATTTGCCTGTGACACCTTCCTCTGAGCTGTAATTTGACTTATTTAAGTAAAACATCCTCATCTGAAGCGTAGAATTCTGTGTTACACTAATCTGACGCCTTTGAAACGCTGAGCCTGTCAGAGTAACTCCACATAGGACCTGAGTCGACGTATTAAATCCTTCAAAGAGAGAGCATCGTCGAGGAAGAGTCGAATCATATTTAATCATATTTTAATCATATTTTTTGTCAGACTTTCTAAAAGACCTGGACACACCAACATTTTTACAGCAAGATCGAGTAGTGAAGATAATCTTTGCTCGACATTAGCGGATGAAGAGCAAGCGGTCTTGAGTGATGACCTTTGAGGAGACGCAGGGGCAGAGAGTCCAAACAGAGGAAGCTGCCGTGGTTTATTAGCTCTGTTGCACCGATCGCTTTTATTGAGCCCCTCTGTCGGAGAATAAACGACCTCACGAAGGAGGAGCAGCGCTCTGCAGACAGTTATGAGACAGGAATCAATGATACAAATACATCTTACAACGGAGAGAGGGAAATTGAGATGTGGTGTGACGGCTGCATTAAGCAACAACGACTTCATCCGTCTATTTATTGGTTCTGGTACAATTGAAATTACTGATAACCCAAGAAAACGGCTGCTAAACCCTAAACTTGGGTTAATGCACAGAAATATGCAGCATCAAGTCTGAAGCTGCTGTTCTAAGGTTAAAAAGTTGCATAGTGTTGTTTTAAACTAGTTTTAAAAAAGCACAGACAAAGTCATCTCTCCTGAAATTATGAAAACTTATTTTTACTTGAAGTTGTTGTGGTCTTCCAGGCCTCATTGCTCAGATTAAGAAGCTGATTGAGAAAACCTATAAAACTAATTACTTGTTTTAAAACACTCTCACTAAAGGTCCATGAGAGTGAATCCCACGTGTGTCAGCTCAGACTTCACAGCTTCAGTTTCTAGCTGTCGTATTTGCATTTCAGGATGACACTCAGCAGAATGTGCTCCTTTGCTATAGGGAATCCTGTGATGTAGTTCCAATCCCTTTACCTCCATTAACACTTAGGCAGATATTCCCCGGTCGGAGGAGTGTACGCTCCCCCCCCCATCTGCCCATTCACATCCTTTGTAGCAGATGTGAGGAGAGGAGATGGAAACTGGGCGAAGGAGAGGAAGCATTACTCAGTAACTCTGGCCTGTGAGCTTGAAGGAAGGAGAGCGGTCTGGGAGGGATTGTGACTGATGGAGCCGCTCGGCAGTCAACTCCGTTCCCCCGAAAGCCGTAATAAACCAGGCTGACTAATATGTGGAGCTTCACAGGGACTTTTGAGACATGCTGCGGGTTCATCCCGATTTATGCTGAATGTGTGAAATCAACAAGCTTTTAAGCCGCAAGAAGCTGGTTCCTGTTCTGTGTCGGAGGAAGTGTCGGGCTGACATTAGATTAACCCTCACGGTGAGAGTCTTACCTCCCGGTTTGTCACAGCTTCACTGGAACAGGGAGAACTTTCTGTCTTCAGCAGTGAGTGCGAGGAAACGCTGGACTGACTCCAGCACGATGGGTGAGAGAGCCACCCAGGTAAAACAATAAAACATGTAAAAAGAATCGCATGAGTGAATGAGACGCTAGTTCCTTTAAATGTTCAATTCCAGCTCAAACTGTTCAGGTGATTTGTCTGCGATGAAAAGACAGTTTGAGGAATCGAGGCGCGACTTTGCTTCGACTTCCTTCAAATGAACATTATTGCTTAACAGTGGCTTCAACATAAACTCAGTATGAACTCACCCATATATTGTCCTCCTGTCGATACTGCTTCCAGTTGTGTCCCGTGTCACTGAACATCAGCAGGTAGGCTGTCAGCCAATCGGAGCTTCCATAGCGACCTTGCGTGGCAACGGCGGTGATTTCTGTGCGTCCCCCGAGGTCGACCTCCAACCACTGATACCGGTCGGAACTCAGAGGAGACCAACCTCCAGCGCCTGGAAGAGAGAAACACACGTATGAACTGTAGGAAGAATTAAGTCTTCAGTTTTCTTAATAAAGGAGGAAATAGAATAAGTTCAAACATCTCACCAAACTCTGAACTCTATGAAAAGCCACCACTGCATGAGCAGGGACAAAAAGAGCTTTGAGACAAATCCACACAGAGTTTTTCGTTTGTCTCTTACAAGAAGACAAATCTCACTATCTGACGTCTTTCATCAGACACAGAACCTCTACATGGTTCCTCGGCCCCCGAGCGAGGAGGCTTCATCAACGTCTTCCTCTGATGTTTAATTCGCAGCAGTCAAAAGGGTTTAATCTGTAGCTCAGGGACCGTTCTGCACATAATACTGAGCCGAGCCGAGCCGAGCCGAGCCGCAGCTGCGGCCGAGGAGTCGCTGGTGGACACCGCGAGCCTTATGCAATATTAAAAGTAGCCGGTTCATTGCAGACCTTCATATAATCTGAGTAGCAGGGCAGAGGACCATAAAATGAAGACTCTTTAAATAATTAAAACACCACAAGGTGTGTGTATTTGTGTGCTTGTGAAAGTGCTGAGTCAGACCAAAGGGACATTTTGCTGCCAGAACGTCGGCTTATACGCATGCGTGTGCACTTCTATGCTTCATGTGCTTTCCCTGGACCCTGAGACCAGTGGTTTGACTCTTATTTTACCTTCTTTTCCTGTAAAGTGAATTAAATCCTTTCATTTCCCACAACGTAGAGTAAAGGTGTAGAGTGTAGCACGATGGAGGATGTGCATGAGCACGAGGGCCGCACGACTCACATGTCTTGGTTTGATGGAAACCTGACGAAGGCGATAACCTTGTTTGGACGTATCAAACATAGAATTTGAGAAGAAGAAGAAGAAGAAGAAGAAGAAGAAGAAGAAGAAGAGAGCACGTTCGTTAAACCTCGAGGAAACAAGTGAACTTTGGTTTGTTTACAAGACAACTCAATGGGGCATCCGTCCTCCTCCATGTCAGCATACGGAACTGGGGCCATGCTAAAGAGTTGGTTTTCATTTGTCATTTGATGCTATGAAAACAGGGGGAAATGTCCTGAATGGTCGAGAGTCTGAACCAGTGGGACCTTGGTTCTGAGGCTCCACCCCAATGGGAGATTGTAGAAACATGTCGTCCGTCTTTATTTACAGTCCATGGTTTGAATGATGATCTCCAACCATTTCCCCCATGGTGCACCTCTTCACCACCACCACCACCGTCTCCTCCTGGACGCGTATCAGTGCCGCTGTTATCTTGAGTCCTGGGCACTGGGAGAAACAAGCTGGGAACACGCCTGCTGCAGAAGGATGTAATTGGTCATCACACAGATAGGAGTATCGTTATGATAGCAATGAGTTATAACAGCCCATAATTCACACTGATAACACAGCAGCTGAGATGTGTGTTTAATTTTAGACGATTGCTCACTTCTGACTCCGAGGACATATCTAATTAATAAGTACAACCACAGACTGTAATCAGTGTCACCATTTTGTCGCAGCAATTTCTTTTTTTGCTGACAACCAGAGATTAGAAATTCAAAATATACGTCTCCCTTTTTAAAAAAAAACGAACTTTTAAATCCGGGCTCGCTGCCAGTTTGAGTCACTCGGTATCAGCGGAGGCTGAGAAACGACCCTCAGGAAAAAAGAAAAAAGTTATATGAAAATCACTTTGGTGGTTTTTTGCCTCAGTTTCTTCTCAACAGGAGCGAGAAGTTTCAACGTTTCCACCGAGAAGAACAACGCAGAAAATCACTCTTGTTACTACAGCACATGTAGAGATGAGCTTTCTGAACCCAATCTCACCCAAATCTGCCCCCCCCCCGCAGGAAAATGTGATGCAATGTCTTCTGCACATTTTCAGAAGTTAGAAGCAGGTAAATCGAGAGGTCTCTGATATCAACTGGAGACGCAGCTCTAAGCCTGTAAACACACGAGGTGGCCACGAGCAGCAGGTCACTAACAAAGTGTCCGTCAGGAACACGCCGCTATTCTGACCGGAAGGAAGACGAGAGACAGACGGACACGTTCTGTCGGCATCACCACGTTAAAACGGACAAATTGATATAGATATTCCCCCGCGCGCTGCATTTAAAACTCCATTATAGAACAGAAACATGTTCATTAAGCACCAGGAGAATATGACGCTGTGTAGGGATTTCATTCATCAAGGAAATTGCCAACAGGCGGGAAATGTGCACAAGAGTGAGTGTGACAGTATCTGCACTTAATTACTGCTTTGGCTTTGCGGTCGATGGTTTATTTCTGCTTGATAAGCGTTTTATAGTGGGGAGCAGTTTTTATTTATTCACGGCTCGACTTTCAGCGGCCTCCTCCATTCAGATAATTAACAGCGTTTGTTTGTCAGTTTAATTAATGTATTATAATATAATGATTAATGTAGAAACTGCTGTACAGATTAAAAAAGGTTGTGATACGGGTCAGGGAGGAATCTATAACATTTTGGTGCCAATCTGGATCAGGGGGCGAAGCCAGGATCATACTTTCTCACTTTCCTAAACATTGTGAGAGGTTTTTCAACATTTTCATTGATTTACCGGAGAATAATTAAAGGATCTTGATAAAAAATATCTTTGAGTGTGCAGATCCAGATCAAAAATCCAGATCTAGTGAATCTAAATGTGGTTTCATGAGGTGTAACTATAAGTATTTGCTCCACTGAGCGCCATCGCTGTTAAAAGCACATAAATTGTTTAAACGCAGCTTTGACAGAGGAAGAGAAACATGCATCTTGTGTTTGATAAGCTCTTAATGAGTAATGCATTTTTAATGGAGTACGTCCCCGACCTCCACTCTATGAATTTGCATTCTTCACAAAGCTCCTGTACATTGACGCACAGGCTAATGGAGCACGGGCTGAAGACTTTACTGCAGAGTGCGCGTGTGGAGGAAGAAATAACCTCTCGATGCGTCTCTCAAACACAGCGGCGTGTTGTGCTGCGCCCGTCTCTGCTCATTTTGTTTGCAAATTAACTCTGAATGAAGAGGCTCCTCTGAGAACGAGCGCAGAGGATGAGGAGCATTAGCAGCAGCTGGAAGAGGCATAAATGAGCGGGGGTTTGATTTCTACAAAGAACAGCTGGGACTCAGTAATTAAAGCAGTTTCTTTCCATCAATGAAGCGTTTCGTTATATTGTGGTTTCCTCCTGAACTGTGTGTGTGTGTGTGTGTGTGTGTGTGTGTGTGTGTGTGTGTGTGTGCGGTTGCTTTTCAAATTGGATTTATTGAGCAGTCTACTTCAAATCTAATTCAGTTCCAATCTCAGGCAGAGGATTAATAAGGCAGTTGTAACCTGTGAGGGTTTTATTGTTAACAAGGAATTATTGACAAGGCTCCTGATGAGTTCAAGACCTGAAGCTTCACGGATATGAAGCAGAGTCAGGTTGTGTTTCAGGGAGCATTCACGTTTCATCTCAGAGGGGGGGGGGACACTCTGCATGCAAATCAGCTGCATGTTTGTATACATATTAATAGTAATGAACTTTATTTATACAGCACTTTTCATATGAAACGCAGCTCGAAGTGCGTCACAACAATGAATTTCTATAAAAGATAAACCCAGTAAGTTACATGTGAGCTAAATGAATGAATAGTTTTCTGGCAGAGGAATAATTTGTTTTAATTTACAATCACCTTTTCTTTGTTTGTGAGCCAGAACAACATCAGAATCACATCTTGTTTCATCTCTTTATCTCATTTCTCTGCTTTAGCTGTACAAGAGAAACTTTTTATCATTCACATGCATCTGATCTTTCTTCAGAAGCCTCTGATTCCTCTTTTACGCCGATCAAACTGCGATCGGTAAACACACGCGGGGAGCTGACTGCAGTGAGGGAGCACAGCGGGTGAGCCTGCTCACAGCTTTCGCCATCAAACGCACCGAGGAAACATCAACTTGTGGGCTGCGCTTCCCGCCGCCTCCCAGGTGGAGAGAATCACTCACATCCTCAGTTCTGTCGCAGACAAGGACGCCGCAGTGCTTCTCTGCCTCAGGTGGGATGTCGTCTCCTCACACCACAACTCTTTTCTCACACCGTCACTGTACCAGCACACAAGTTTATATACTTTCTAAACTTACTTGTGACTTATTTTTGTGATTATTTAGCTAAATGGGTAATTTGTTCCCAGCACATCAACCCCTTCGCGTCAGTGCCAATCAGCAAAAGTTCTGGAATCTCGTTGTCTGTCCGAGTTGACGTCTTCTTTGACGTCTTTGTGTCGTCGTTTTTAATCCTGAGCGTTTTAGACATTTAGACTCTCACGTTCAGCCCCTCCTGATGATTCCAGGAGATTATCTGCAGTTCAGTGCATGTTTAAAAGCAGCTAACTCACTTAAACCCAAAGCAAAACGAAAACAAAAGGTTCTCTCCTCTTGCTTTGTTTGCTAATTTAATCATTTCCCCTATGAGACGTGTACGAGTTGGTCTGAATCAAACCGCCATTCGTGTTTGAGGTTGTGTGCCATGTGTCCTGCATGGAAGCGAATCACGGGTCCATCGGACCAGAAGCAGCATCCTTTCTCTGCACAACCGGTGAAAACATCCGAGATATGAGAACAAAAAAGCAGCCACAAGAACAGAGGACATGAACGCTGCGATTATTTATTGATGAGAAGCTGCTAAATTTTATATGTGGATACTGGGGAGTAGTGCTGAGGGAGACAGGGAGGAGCTGAGAGATCACACCGAGGCTCCGCTGACATGTAACAGGCCGGAGGGATTGTTTCTTACCAGCAGAAACACCCAGCTGCTTGATGATCCGTCAAACACTATGATGTCGCGCTAATCCTTTTGCTTTCCTTGCCTTTATCTATTTTCTGACAGCGACAGTGGAAAGAAACAGGGAAAGCGGGGGGGAGATGACATGAAGCAACGGGCGCAGGCTGGATTCAAACCTGCGCAGTTTTAGGAAAGAAGAATGGCAACAACACAAACCTCCAACAAGGCCGAACAGTCGCCTTAGTTTTAAACCACCTGCACAAACAGTCATAGATACCAGTTCCCTAATGTGCCAGATTCTTTTCATTAAGATCCATGAATTATTACCTGGGAAATAGGTGAAAAATTTAAACAAAAATCAATAAAACGCTTCAATAAAGAAAGTCAACTAAAGCTCCTGGATCGAACCCAGGATTTAATGGCTCCTTCCTTGGCGTCCGTTGAGTAGTTTTAGCGTAATTCTGCTAACAACCAAACAAACAAACAAACCAATAAGCCACTGGTCAGGGTTGAAAACATCCAGTTGAGCTACTGGTGCATCGCAATCTCATTTTTTAATTTCCAATTTCCCAAAAATGCTAAACCTGACTGTCAGTATGAACTCTTCAAACAAAGTATTGCACTTCAGCATCCTGAGGTTCACAGGAGACACATGTGCAGAACTCTACACTCCATAGTGAAGCATCTGCGGTGCCCTGGTTGGTTTGTGAAGCTCAGATTGTGTGAACATGAACTTCTATATCTATAAATATGGAGAGTACAGCTGGTAAAGGTCGTCTCCAAGTAAAGCAAAAGAATAATATCCACCTGACTTTAAAAAAATGATTCCAAAAACAAACACACAGAAACTCATCCCTATAGCAACCTGTTGGCAAGTAGCCTCCTTATTCCTGTCAACTGTTCCCTGTCATTTCACCGTGTTCATATAAAAAGCATCGTGCGTTTAATTGCTCTTCGCAGCAGTAAGAAGTTCAACACTGTCCAGAGCTGTTGGCAATATATTCCACCAATGTATTTATAAATTTAATGAGCAAAATGACGTTGTGTGAAATGTGTTGCCTTTATAATATCAACACAATTTGCCATTGCCAGCTGAAAAGCAGACTAATCACATGTCCTGGTAGAACAGTTGAGGCAGAGCCCCCCCTGCTGTGATACATGTATAAGCTGGTTTGTGTTGAGCATCATTAATGAGAGTGTGTGACGGTCGTTGACACTCACCCTCTCTCCGGTTCAGCTTCGCGAAGCCTGGTCCGTGGCTGGCAGACAGAAGCGAGGAGCTCCTGAAGGACGATGGGAGCAGATTGGACACCAGCGAACTGTGACACACATCTGTCAATCACAGACAAACAGATGTTGGTTGTTGTTGTTGTTGTTCAGTTGTCTCACAATCACAATGCTCTCTTCGATTTCAATGTTAAAATCATCAATATCTAAGGCAAACTGCACATTTCCTTTGCTTTTGTAAATGTATTATGAAAACATTTGAACTTTGCATTGGTGCGTGTGGTTTGTTGAAAAGAGGAAGACGAGGTTTGGCTCGTGTTTCTCTCAGAGCCTCGTGTACTCCAGAGATAAGACACTCTGTGAAATGAAATTAATATCTTTGCTTTGTTTGGTTGAGATTTCATCAGACGTGGACCCCGAGTGCTTTGATATTGGATTTCTAAACATTAAAGGAACTTACACAGAGAATTTTTCATGGGAATTTGATCTGACTGTTCATTGTCGTCTCTACAAAAATCTTGAATACTATCAATGTATAAATAATCATAGATGGACTAAGAAATATGTGTCGCTTCTTTTAAAGTTTACATAGCAGGGTCAGCCTTAAATAGTCAATTTCAGGCTATAAAAAGGAAAACATGAATTATTATTAAAGATTACGTAAAGAAGAAGTGAAGATTATGTTAAATATTAGATTAAGTTAGTTTAGTAATTTTCTAATCTGGTTTTAAATAAATTTGATGCTTTGAAAACAGGGGTGATTGACAGCTAAGTCTGCGATTGGCAGAGCGTCAGCATCACTACTACACAGCGTCACATGACATCACCAGTGCAAGATGGCGGCGCCTGAATCCTGAATATTTTCCTATTCAACATTCTGCAGAAGCCTTTCAGAGGCACACACAGGACTCAGTGTTACGGCTGCTTATGGGATGTCAGCCCATTCGCCTTCGGCCCAAACAGAGATATTCTCTTTCCCACCCGCTCTCACATTCAAAGCTCTGCAGGTTTTCTCAGTGCACATCCATGCAACATCATCCATCCAGCACAGCAAGCTTCTCTTGTGCACTCTCATTCGTCTGTCACTCAATCAACAGGAGCCACTTGATTATGTCGCTGAAATTGTGGCGTCTCCGCGGAATTCACGATGGAATGAAGCGGAGGCTGAGCACGATGTGGACGCCGAGGTCTGTTTGTGCCCTCGAACATGAACCTTCATCCTCAAACAGCAAACCTCACTTTACATTTTATAACAAGAAGAACCAAAACCTCACGTTGTATATTTGTTCTGCTAATGTGACGGGCGGTTTCATGTGTGTGTATGTTATGAATTATTCCCTTTTCCCTGCTGGATTCAGCCATGAAAGTTTAAATATATACGGATAAAAGAGAAGGAGAGCGAGGGAGCAGCATAAATAGTGCATGTGCTGTACATTTACATTCTTGGTATTTGGACGACGTCCAGAGTCGCCTCAGAGGAAAAGACCAGAGCACTTCCAGGAGCTGCATGAAGAAATGAAAGCAAATAATAAAAATAATAATACCACGATCTGTAATTAAGATCATGAAAGCAGCGGAAGCGCCGCCATGGGTGGAAAAACAATAATTAAGCCGTGAATGTTGCCTCCCCCCTCCTCGAGGTCTCTGCACTCTCAGGAGAATATGAGCAGCACACATCTCGCACTGAAGTTCACTTCCTCACATTGTTGTAAAGCACATGGACAAAGTAACTCGCTTAGCCTGAGATGTCGGTGCTAATTACCACCGCCGAGGAGATTCTGTTTTCATTACGGCCGCTTGGTCGGTCTCTCAGCACGATTACAAATACTCCACCGGTTTCTAGAGTTGGGGTATGACCCAAGGGATGGATCCAGGATTTGTTGTTTTCCACTTTCGTTAACTTTCCAAATGCCCTTTACGTAATTGATTCGGAGAAAAACAGAAAGACAACTGATGCTTTGATTGATGGTTTTTGGAGACATCGGTCGTCTGACATTAACGTGTCGCTCATTTGACGTGGTGTCGTTTATTAAACCTCATTGCATCAGACTGGTCTGTGCTTTGGGCTGTGACCTGTCTCCCTCCCTCCCAGCGAGCCTCCCTCTCCGGAGAAAGAAGCAGTCGTCTGTCTCAGGTTCAGGAAATGGAAGCTGGAAAACAATGTTTTCAACCCATCACCTGTCAGTCATCAACGTACCTGACATTTATGTTTTTTCTGACTCTAGTCTGGAACTTCGGAAACTTGTCTAGTCAGAAATTGGCAGCTCGATGTACAGTTTGTGCAAAATGTACAGTATGTATATGTTCACAAGGGATTCAGTGTATATTTAGTTTTTATGTTGGTTTCAAGTAATTTGAAATGACAGTTGCAACATTTTATTTTACAAAAGCTAAGAACTATTCACCTGTCAAGTCAAAGAATGAGAAATATGAAGTATTTCATGCATCTAGGAGGTAATTCATTCATTTTAAAATATCACATGAAAATAGATTTTTCATGATCAGGATTATCTCTAAATTAAAGCTTTAGGAATATTAATATACATAATGAAGTTCCAAATCTCACCAGATTCAACACTGCACTTCCTTGGGCCCTTCACTATACTGATAAGACGAATGGTTCTCCAGATAAACGAGCCACATACAGACGATAAACCTGAAGTTATGGCTGCTTGTGAAAGATGAACAGTGGGGACATCATATTTTGACACAAATGAATAAAAGTACACATAGAATAAATGAATCAAAATGGATATAATCTGAAATGCATATGGGAAGATCACAGACTAAACACTGGATCACAGAGAAACAGAAACAAAGACAGAGACAAGCTCAAGGTCCTGATCACGTCCCTGTGAGGTGCACAGATTATAAATCCACAGAGCTCTGTGGTGTCCTCTCCTGGTCGGAGGCCCTGACCCGGTGGACGCTGGAGAATCTTAACTTCCTAAGTGTCCACGCACCGTGTAGGAAGTCACCAGGGGGAAGTAGAGACTCCACGGAGCTGCTCTCGTGTTCACTGATGCACGTCCCACTGAGAGCGAACTCACCACCTCACCCATGTTTAATGTAGGACAAGGGCATTGAAACATCAGCAGCAGCTCGGAGAGAGCACAAGCTGTGAGACGTTTCTGTTTCCGACTCCTCCACTAGATTATGGATTCACGTTTAAGTATCGGGCAGGAGGTCAAGAGTGCTCCATTCCCCACAACTGTTTTCACAACTATTTGACCCTTTAGAAACGCCTCGTCAAGCTGTTTACTGCCATCAACACTGAACCGTTTGTTTTATTATAGAAATAGCCAGAATACAGGAGAGAGTAGTGAGTAGTGGGAAAACTCAGCTAATTGACCCTTTTCACCGCAGCCATCTTCACCTGAAACAGGTAAACACGTCTCTGTCCTGTCTTGACCTGCGTACGCGCCCGTTGAGCGTCTGTGGATCGACGTGTCAGGGAGCGAGAACCACAGACAGAACACATCTGACACTCAAGCCCTTATGGAGGAGTGGAACAAGCTTCCAGGTCAGTGTTGACACGGCTGTGAACTCTGTGAGACTTCAGCTGCTTCCCGTCAACTCTATATACAAACCACGTGTTTATCATCGTACAGAAAACAATTAGGAATCATATGTCTATACCGTTAGTTATCAAACACTAAAATTTGAAACGCTGCTTGTGTATTTCTGCTCAGATCGCTCAGCTCTGTTCCACATTCTGCTCTGTCACGATGTGCCAGGTCCAACTTTCATCCCTTTCTGCACAGGCAGAAGAGTGAAGCCCCCGTGGCTGCAGAGCTGGAAAGGTTAGAGGATCTGGCTCATGAAGAGAAAGTCACAGACTTTTTTTTAATCACCGACCTGGCAGGAGAAACACAATTAACACTGTGCCCTTGAATGTGACATTTTCCATGTTGGAATAAACAGAACAAAATGAGTGAGAATGAGTTGGTGCTTTAGTGGAAGAACTTTCTGGACATTCATAAATATTCATCATCTGAAAGACATTTAAATCATTCAAACGTCGAGTCCGCTGCATTATTTGTTAGGACGTCTTCAAAACAGCTGGTTGCTGCTGGTTAATGACCAAACATATGATGATTCGTCGCAGCAGTGGACTCGAACAAAGACGTGAAAAAGGCTCCGGGCTCTTTCATTCACTCGAATCAAACAGTGTCCAGCAAGAACAAGGAAAATCATATTTCAAAACTGAGTTTAACAACAGGTGGCAAATGATTTCATGCTCACACTGCAGCAGCAGCAGCAGCAGAAGAAGAAATCAACAACACGGAGACGACTGCACCTCTGTTCTCGTGCTGCTTCCATCCTGACGCCATCTGGTCTTTGTACAAACCAGGTTTTTGTTCACTTATTCACCATTCGCTGTTACTACAGTGACTGAATTATACATAAACATCAGTGTGTGTGTGTGTGTGTGTGTGTGTGTGTGTGTGTGTGTGTGTAGGTCAGTGACATGTGAGCGTTTCAGCTGCAGTCACACTTCAGGATGACTTCGCTTCACAGGAAACCTTAACACACAATCGCCTGTTGAGAAGTTCCTGCGCAGACGAGCAGCTTCTCCCTCTGCTTTCTTATTCTATTGATTTACCAAACAGTTATTCTAATAGATCAGCGTGAAGCTACTGATCAGCACTTCCAGCGCTGGCAGACTTTCAGTATCCCACACAAACACGTTTCAGAAGTGGCCTGCTGACAAAGAGCAAACTGAACCTGCTCTTTCTTTATCAAGGACAGACGATTAGAGCTTAACCTGCTGATTTCTTTAAAGTACAGGTCTTTCTCAAAGTCCAGTGTTCCCTACAACCTGGGAGCACGTTCTCCACTAGAATGGTTCCCAGTAGAGTGGATGCCTCCGCCAGGGAAACTAGATCCGGACTTTTATTTGGATCTGCACCAAATGATTCACATTCAGAAATATCAGTCCCCTTAAAAGATCCATGAATTATTCCCCGAGGAATCAACTAAAATGTGGAAATCTTGCAATTGTTAAAGACAGTGAAAGTGAATGGGATCTTCCTTCTGTCATGCACCCCCCCCCCCCCCCCTGCAAAATGGAAATCGGTTGAGTAGTTTTTGTTTAATCCTGCCGATGAAAACACAAACATTTAAATTTGCTTCCATGTTGTGAAACGAGAGCAACTCATGTGACGATGTTCATTAGAAATCACGACACTGCTCCAAACCTGATATCTTTACCACCGTGTCAGCTGTTGTGTTAGATTCTGGTCGTGGTTTGCGTTGCAGTTTGTTTTATGCTCAGCTCAACACTTTGATAAATATGCAAAGCTCTGCTGATGCATATTTCACAACATTAGCTTCTGTTGAGCAACAAGAAATTCACACAGATGTGACGACGATGACGCAGACGTTTCACTTCAAATAGTCATGAAGGACGGTTCAGTCCGTGCGAGACGTTTCATAACACAACTCAAAGTTTTATTCATATTTAACTTGAACTTCAACTGCACCCCCTCGACCACAAAGATCTGTGTGTCATCACTGTTGTCATGGGGATTCTTATATTCATCATATGAAGAATTATTTAGTATTTTTCTTAATATTGCAGGATGCAAGGGGAGTTTTGATTCTAAATTATCTCAGTGGATGGATTTGTAGCTCTGACAGATTTTTTTTATATTGTAATGTTTGCACTCAGTGTGAACGAAACAGGAAAAAATGAAGCCAAAATATCTCGGATACGGGGGCGGCCATCTTGTGCTGTGGACGTCATTTGAAACCAGAGTCTGTTTTCCTATCGCGAGTCAGTCTCCGCTGTCAATCACGAACTTATCAGAAACATTTGAACCCCTAACCCTAACCCAACACTTGAACAAACATCAGTGTGATAAGAACGACCTATTTGCTATACCAGCCCGCTAACATGGAGGAGGCAGGGTTTATTACCCATACTGCAGCCAGCCAGCAGGGGGCGATCAGGTATCTACAGTAGGTCATTTCCCCCCTAAAATCGAGTTTTAACGAATTTGACTTGACGTGCATTCACGCACACAATCAGACGAAGTTGAACACCGGACCTTCATTGCTTCTTCTCGTCTCTGCCGCCGCCTCCACTGAGCCCAAAACACTTCCTTGCACCGGCTCTCAGATGCTTTGCTGTCATTGGTCGCATTGACTTCTTCGCGTCCTCCATCTTTCACGCAAAACAACATAACATTACTGACTTACGTTACTGGTAGCTGATAGTGAGCGCCCTCTGCTGGATGAAGAGTCAAACTACGGTCCGATGCACTTCTAGCTGTAAGCCTTCATCTGCAGTTTTTACACCAATATTATTAGTATATTCACGATGTGGGGCGACGTGAGGTTTCTCAACTGTGACCCGTGGATTTGTCTGAATCCCCGACAGCTTCACGGCCGCTGGTCCATAACTGACCCGGATTTATGTTCCAGAAAAACCAGGTCCAGTGGGAGAAGGTTTCAGGAACACGAGAGGAAATGCAGGTTTTCTCTTCCACCTCATTACCTGAGTCATTACGCTGCTCGTCAGACACCGTGTCTCTGTTGCATCTTAAAGTTTTGCCATCGACTTTATCTTCCTCCTGCGTTTGTTCAATGCCGGCTACGGTCTTTAATACCAATCACTCTTCTCACCGGTTGCATTTACCTACGAGACGTCGCATCGGATCTAATTATCCCTGGTGGCGGTTTATGGTGAGAGAAGGAGCAGCTGGTGGTTTTACAGTTTAAAGAAATGCAGAGACAGCTCCAGTTTGTAGAGGTCTTGTTGAGTTATGCTCCTCCAGACGCCTCAGAAGTCCCACAACTGCAGAATATCATATAATATATAATAGAGTCGCCTGCTGGATTGTGAAAAGCACCATCCGGGCTCTGTTCTTCTAAACGTTGAGATTTATCGACTTCAGCTGCATTGAGTGAACGTGTTACACCCGAGACAGAGGCAATAAATAACAAGTCATTTAAATGTGGTGTTGAAAAGAATAAACACTGAGCACAGAAGGAACATGTTCATTAATCAGAAGAGAAAACACACAGATAGAAGTCAGTCAGGGACTAATCTGAGAGCCAATCAGCAATTGATCTTCATCCTCATCATCATCATCACGACCTTCCTTCTCTTGTTCATATCTTCATCACGTTTATCATTAACATCTTCATCTGAGACAAACTTCTTTATCATCTCTTTTTCTTTATAATTTAGTTTTATTTTTGTCACCGTCTTCTTCTTCACCATCATCTTACTCATCATCATCACCGCCTTCTTTCTCTTGCTCATATCTTCATCTCATTCTTCGTCACCAACTTCAAGTCTGCTCATCTTTTTAATCGACATCTTCTTCTTCATCCTCATTATTTTCAGTGGGAGAGTTGTTGCTCTTCATCATCACTGACATCTTCATATGAGTGTACTCTGTCTTTGTCATCATCTTCACCTTCATCTTCCTAATCATCATCATCATATTCATCCTGTTGTCCTTCATCATCTCCTCAGTCTACTTCTTACTCTTCATCATCATCATTCTCTCATCTTCTTTTCATTATCCTCTTCATAATCATAATCATTAACATCATCATATTCTTTTTCAATCTTCTCCCGCATCGTTATCGTAATCTTCTTCACCATTAACACCATTAACACCATCATCTCCTTCATCTGTCCTCTGGCTCGAATCCATTAGGAGGAGCATGAATTTAAAGTAATAACAATTTCGTCCTTTCAGTCTCACTTTGAAGCCGGTGGTTTCTCCTCCCTCCTCCTTCAGGCAGTGGGACCTGACTGAGATTCTCCCTCCGTGCTCAGGAACACCCGTGTTTTATTCAGTCCAGCGTAGGAACCTCCGTGTGTGACAGAGCGCGCTGACCTCTGCAGAATCTGACAGATTTCTGAACAAACTACAAGTCATCTGAGGTGATGACAGGTCCATGTGATGTATGGGTGTGTGTTTAGTGAGCCGGGGCTCCAGCGGGGCGCGGCCTTGAGCAAATATCAATGCGTCACAAACGCAGATGGATGGACTTCAGGCTTCTGTCAGTTTTATCACTTAACTACTTGTCCCAGGGTTAATAAATCTGGATTCCTGACTGACGGCTCTGCGTTTCCCCCGGCGGCCGCTGCTGCTGCCGTGACGCAGCCCTGACTTCATCAGGTCGCGTTCAGGGCTTCTTCTTCTCCTCCGTGAGCACACATTTTCATAAATGACACTAAAGAAGAAATATGAGAGGGGCTTTCCCCTCAGCCTCCTTTCACTTCTCTCATCTCCGCTGTCACAAACTCCAGTTCCTCATGAATCATACACCACAGTGGAATTTTGCAGGGAAATGCATAATTCATCCAGACTAATGAGATTACAGGCACATGTTTGTTTCTCTCTAAACATCCAGCTCGTTGGAAATTACCAAAATTATACTTTGGAGGAAATTGTCATCACAGACAAAACTGCAGCTCCATTGCCAGAATTATTCATGTTTTATGCTTTTATAAAAATGGGTTTTCACCATTGGTGGTTTTTGATTGTTGATGATTCTTCTCAGTGGAGAAGGTTGAAATTCAAAACACAAGATTAACTTAAAGATCTAAAGAAGGCAACAAACATGTCATAATAAAGAATCCTGTGCAGTTTGATTGACAGGAAGCAGATCTAAACCAAACTATCTTAAAACCTTATGATGATGGAACCGATTCATCCTTTGAGTTTCATTTTCACTCCAAATGAGCATGAACGGCATCGAATATAATCTTCTGAAGGGAGAACAACAAGTGAAGCTTTGTGTGTGTGTGTGTGTGTGTGTGTGTGTGTGTGTGTGTGTGTGTGTGTGTGTGCGTGTGCGCTGACACCAGCAGATGAAAACGGTCCAGCACAAACTTCTAAGTTCTTTTATGACCCATTAATAATCCTGCCGCCAATATTTCATCATAGTCTCCTCCGTCTTATTTCTGCAGGACTGCATGATCATGTTAAAAGTAATGGAACAATGATAATTCATTGATTCATTCTTTTCTCACGAGGAGCTGAGACCACACACACACACACACACACACACACACACACACACACACACACACACACACACACACACACGGAACTTATGCAACTATACTGGAGACACACGGAGAACATTCACTGTAATCTAATGCATCTTCCACTGTGTGTGTGTGTGTGTGTGCGTGTGCGTGTGCGTGTGTGTGTGTGTGTGTGTGTGTGCGTGTGTGTGAGCAGATGTAAACAGCAGCATGTATTTCACAGAAAGCAGGAGGAACCAGAAGGAAACCACCAGGAACTAGAATAAACAATGCTTCCGGCTGCATTAACCTCAGCAGCTTAATGAGACGTGAACCATCTCCTCCCTGCACCTGCTCCACTCTCCCACGACCGTAACGTCACCACACAACATGTCTGCACTGGTTAAGTTAACGCTCGTTGGGAGTTTGTCAGCTCCCTAACGAGCTCTCACAAGACCACATTCTGACAGCGACAACGTTACAGAGGCCAAGCGGTGGCGAGTGAGCACTTTGCACCGGTGCCACACGGCCGGCTTGTTGAATAATTCAGCCACGGTGCCACCGAAAGGTGAATGGATAACATGCCAAGTCGTCGTTTTTTTTGTTGCTGTTTGTGCGTTTAACACTAAACTCCGAACAGTCCCCTGCACCCCCACCCACAGCTGCATGAACAACACATGCATTGAAAGACACGCAAAAAGCTTAAAATGCATGGACATGACAGGCGTCTAATCTATACACAATCAGATGATATGTTTTGTATTTTTATACTTTCTCTGCAGAATCTAATTGCAGGAATAAGCAGGTGTACACAAGTGCTCCTGAAATACTTCATACATTTCTCTGAGGATGAATATTTCCTAAGAGGATTTCTGGATTCGCCCCAAAAAACTCTGTTGCCACCCACCGAGCAGCATTATTGTCTGTTCCCATATTTTTTATGTTTGTCCTGATCCAGCATTTTCTTTTATTAAATTGTCTGAGTGCTTCTATGCTCTCATCCAGCTCCACCTCCACATGATCTAATGTGCAGTGACATCTCTTTGTCTTTCGTGAGGACAGAGACGACCGACCTGCCACAGAACCACCTCTCCAGCCACCACACAGTGCGCTGCTGCTGCTTCAGAGCTGAGCACACTGTGCCCTCGCCCAACGTTTTTATGTCCTCTGCTCATTTTGACTAATAGCTGGTGAGAGCCCTTCTACCTGTGGCATCGGCACTAAAAGAAAGTCAAACAACATGTGGAGAGAGGCCCGGGCATCTGAGTGGATGACGTACTGTTAGTTTGCTCTCAGAGGCACAGAAAAGGGTTTCAACCACCACTTATTGATTTGAGAGAGACAGCAGCATTGTCTTTTCTTTCCGTTTCGGTCTCTGGCTTTCTGCTGAGTCCAAAACCATTTCCTTCAGGCTCAACAAATCTTTATCTCTCTTATTCTATTCTTTCAGAGCCTATAGTGCTGGTGCGTGTCTCCAGCAGCTGTTGCCTGTGCAGGGAAATATAGACCCGCTGTGGTAATGTACCATTTCTCAGTTCCCTCTGTGCTCACACCGAATCCCTCAGTGGGGTTTGATTCTCTGAAATGGTAAATAAATGTGCCCACAGATGGTGATTCAATGACTCCTGCAGCCCCGAAGGAAGAACCGTATAGATAATGGATGGACGTTGATCCAAAATACAATTTAATGCAGCATCAGTCTCATGCTACATAAACATTTATCCTCAATCACCCACTTTATTGAGCCGTGTTAGCTGCGTTTCCACTGGCACGTGTAAACAGCTCCTACATGCACGTCAGAGTCTGATCGACACGTCGGTGAGTTGCTTGTAATGATGGGACCTGTGCTAATCGACTTCATTGACGAGTGCATCTCAATTTCAAGACATGTGACTCCTGAAATTAACCGTGATTCACTGGAATATTTGCGGGGAAAGGCAAACTGCATCATGGGAAAGGTTCGTTTTGTTAGCGCTCTTCGGCTGCAGAAAGTTTTTAAAGTAGCGTTTCAGACGACGGCTGACGATCTCAGCGACGGGAGCAAGACGGAAGCAGGTTAGAGCAAAGTTTCATCGACGAAAACAACGATGAGGAAGATTTAGACCCAGACAGGGTTCTGTTGGACCAAGACTCGGTCGGTAAGAAGACATGATTGAGGAGGAAGAAGAAGTGGGAATCTTGAGTTTGCCGGCTTTGTTGAAATTTAAAAAAACGACAATGATTAGCAATGAAAGCCAAATGATTAAACCAATATTATTTGTCTGAGAAATTAAAGTTTTTGTAAACGTTGGCAGTTCTGACAGCTCCTCAGGAAACCCTCAGGGTCATTTACAAACAATGCTTGGGTTTCATATGTTTTTATTCAAGCTCGGGATGACTAGCTGCACCTGAGAGGAGCTTATGGTGAAGCCGTATCTGACTCGTTCGGCAAAGTCCAACATGGACACATGTTATCACCGTCTGCACAGCCCTGCAATATGTATAATATATACATTTGAAATCCAGACCACGGACTGAATCTCCTTTTGTTCGTCCTCCTCTGACCACGGCACCAGAAAAGAAGACAAAACAAGACGCAGCAAAATCACACCAATCATCAGAGAAACTGAATTCAAACGGGAAAGATGAAGAAGTTAACATGAAACACAAAAGAATAAAGAAAAATCAAGTCAACAAAGAAAAACCTGCTCTGTTATTTGACTGGAGAAAGGACGTGCACAGTTTTTCTCCTCCTGTGAACTTTAATTTGCAACCTGACTTCTGCAGCTTGCTGAGCCTCTGAGTGCCTTGCTCAAAGGCAACTGCCTAATAAGCCTTTAATTCAGTTTCTCCAGCAACATGCTTCCTACACTGGCTCCAACAGACTCTTTAACGTGTGGTTTAAAGGAAATCTGTGCATATAAAGTACAGAAAAGAAATCCATATAAATATATTTCTGCATAAATCTTGCTTTTCAAACATGCTGCTCATGAACTTCAGACTTGCACCTTGCAGAAGACAAGTGAGCCAGACTTTTTCAAAACATTTGACATGAATGAAAACTGAACAGCAGCAGTTCCACTTCTCAGATCGCTGCTGTCTCCCAGAACAAAAACACCTCCCAGCACTCACCTCCTCCTGTCGCCCCGCAGGAGCAGAGAAGAACCAGGGCGAGCCGGGGGATAATTCCTCGCACTTTTTTACTCCAGAGATCCATGATGAAGTTGAAGGGATGCTGCAGAAGAGCCCGTCAAGTGATGGAGGGAGACCGGCTGCCTCTCCTCTCCTCTCCTCGCTGATCCCACTCCTCCTCCTCCTCTTCCTCTTCCTCTTCTTTCTCCTCCACACGCTCACACTTCCCAGGTTCCTGATGAATCTTCTCACTTCTGGGTGCACAGCGCTCAGCAGCGTCCGCCCGGCTCCAACGGCGAAGACAGCAGAGGCACGAGGCTGCTTTCTGTGTGGCTGCTCTCTGCAGAGTGGAGGGATGGAAGAGGGAGAGGGAGACAGAGAGAGAGAGAGGGAGAGAGGGAGAGAGAGGGAGAGAGAGAGAGAGAGAGAGAGAGGGAGGGGAGCTTTCACTACTGCCTCTGCTCCAGTGAAAGGTACTTTAGTCATTAAAAGCACTTGATCCTTCAGCTGAAAACCCACTGCAGGCGACACTGCTCCGTCCCGACTCCTCTCAGGTCCCATTAGACTCCAGGCTCGGTGTCTTTGTCATCGTTCAGGTCCGCTGCTCACGGCTCAGAGTCACACAGCAAATCCATTGAACGCAGCCTCACTGAGAGAGAATACAGGAATTAAAGTGTCTATTCAAAATTTAATTATAGATTCTTTTACTCTGTTCTGTTGTCGGATTTCATTTTTAGAGATTATTTTACTGATTTAGAACAGAAATAAAAAAAGAGTTCCATCCATTCCCTGGGACGGAAATGTGGTGAAACTGTCAATGTTCAATAAGTGAAAATGAAATTAGCATCTATTATTCAAGACGTGAGCAGGAAGCGGAAAATAAAACATTGTAGTGGAAATGAATACTGAGCAGATACAGATGACAAAAACAGGCTCAACAAGAGGAACATCACCTTTTTTAAATTCCTAAATAAACCTAGAACAAACTCTGCCAAGGAGGTTTGATCTGCACCGAGAAGCAAACCCAGGAATTATTAATTATTAATCTTGATTCAATTCACAGAGTAAAAACCTCTAACAATTTTAACTTCTTTATCCTGATCCATCAATAAAGTGAACTGCATTTGATAGATTCTTAATTAACGTCATCCCCACGTCAGGGAGCTGAAGTCTGAGTCATCACAGGGACATATACGAGTTGTGGTTTGAAAACAAAACTGAAAAATACTTTCATGAAATATTAAATATAACAATTATAAATAATGTGTGAGCTCTTTAATTTGTTCTGAAGCTGCATTTGAAATACATTTGTGCACCTGTTCGACCGACCAGCCTCTGCAACAAAGTGGAGTGTTTCCTGGATGTGTTGGATGGGATCGTCTCTACCCCCCCCCCCCCCCCCATCTGAGACTGTCCGCAGCCCAGTGCGATCTATCGTCCTCCCACAGTGAAACCTCCATCACAGCAGTGGGCGAGCTGCTCCCCAGTAGAGGGCTGCACCATTTGTCTGTCTGCCCTGTTTGAATTCAGGCAAGTTTACTGGTGCACGAGACAGAGAAAAACAAAACACACACTGTTCTTACAATGAAATCGTTTTTTATGATCTGTATTTTATACTCCTGTGTGATTCCTTGCCATCCGAGTGAATGTCTTTAAATCATTTTATTTAAGGAGTTATTTGCTTTATTTAGTTTCTCTCTAGAATATCATAAATCCATCTATTCATTGTCTGCTGTTTATCAGAGCTCGGGTTGCACAGGTATCCAGGACGTCCCTTCATGTCCAGCTCTTCCTGGGGGAAACCCAGTGTCCCCCGGACAGATGAGATATGTTCTCCCTGGATTCTCCTCCCAGTTCAACTCCAAGTTCTCTGCAGACGTCTGAACTTCTCACCCCGTCTCTAAGGATGAGCCCGGCCACCCGACGGAGAAATAGTAATCAGGACCTTGTTGTTTCAGACTCTCCCCAGAGCTCCAGGGTTGGAACGTAGATCCACTGGTCAATCTGACGCTGCACCGACCCACCGGAAATATCATTAAACTAAATGTTTGAATGTCTCGGTCAGAGGTGACACTGTCAACTGGGTTTAATGTTTTTATCCAACTCACAAAACCCTAAGATTTTCTGTTTACTATCAGATTCCAGTCGGAAAATCAAGCTCTAATTTCACTTCCAGTTCCGGCTGAAGTCTTTCAGCTGAAACACGTGTTAGTCTGGAGATCTCGAGGCTTTTCTTCATACTTCAGACTCAATGTGTGGATTATTTTCTTTCTTGTCTGCACTTGCTTTGGGCCTCGACTCCAAAATGCACTTTTGTTCAAAAACTTGTTTTCATTTGCTCAAAGGCTTTTTTGTTTCTTGATTTGGATTTAGCATACGACCTTGTCTCTTTTCCAATTAATATTGACAAACTTACAGCAAACACAGAAATCTGCTCAACGTATTTAAGCCCCTTTGGTATCAAACCTCTGCTTTGGTTGAGCCTGTTTACTTGTTTCTTAACCAAAAGCCGATATAAAGAGATATAAAATGATTTGTTTAATAATGTGTTGGATAAAAAAAAATGGTGAGACAACCAGAGGAAATTAAAAGACAAGTTAAAAGCCAGGAAATATTGTGAAAATGTTTAAACTCAATACATCTATTTAAAGGAAAGTAACTTAAAGGATAAGAAATACACGTACAACATGAAAACGACAAAAAGAACAGATATTCTGTTATATATTTGTGTGTGTGTGTGTGTGTGTGTGTGTGTGTTCGATATATAACTTATGTTGTGGGGACCCTACATCTGTTAACTCACCCACATTACAGTGACTTGTCTTCCTTGTGGGGGCCAGAGGGAAGTCCTCATTACATTTTAAGGTGAAGACATATTTTAAGGTTAAGTGTTAGATTATTAAATGGTTAAGTTTATAATATGTCTCAAATAGATGGTTGTAAATGAATGTAATGTCCTCTGAAGTCATTGAGACACATTTGAAAACCACCACACAACGTGACAGAAGTCATTTCTGTCAGGTTGTTTTCCTTCGTCTTATTTAAACGCTGCGTAAATATCTCTTGTTCTTTTAACCAAAGCAGGAGAACATGCTGAGGAGTTCATCAGTTTAATCACAGCTGATGTTACGACTCCGGGATCTCGTCCTGCTTGTTTTATCTGCTGAGACGACTTTACCGAGCAGCTACACGGCGATGTTGGACACATAGAGAGGCCGGACGAGGACGGCCTGCGAATGAGGGAGGTTTGTGTGTGGAGAGGGAGCAGCTGACGTCCAGACAGACGATGTCCAGACTGAGGGACGCTGCCGTGTTGTACTGGAGTTTTTGTTGGAAACACTGAATAACTGTTTTTTGCATCTGAGCGTCTGGAAGGTGGAGACAAAAAGATAAACGTAAAAACAACCTTTTGTTGTTTGGGCCAACCTCTTGAGGGATTGTTACCGTTTCATTCTTCTCCTTCTATCTCCGATTAGACGATTGTCGATGCGGCTGTAGATTCAAACTGACAGTGAATATTTGCACGGGCAACATTTACTCAGCGTTTGCAAACAGGTCTGTGTCAACTGATTCGCTTGCATCCAGATTTAAATATCTCAACTACAACTGACTGGATTGTCGGGGAAGTTAGAACCAACATTCAATTATCTCCAGATAATCCCTTGTATCAATTTATGGGGATCTCCTGCTTTTCATCTAGCGCCATCATGAGGTCAAACTATCAAATCATCCTGTCGGGCCGTACATCACCATTTTTTAAAATTTGATATATTTTTCTTTTAAATGTCATTTTAACATGTTCTTAAAATCAGTTGTCATATATGAATTAGATCTTAACATGTTTTTATTTGTATCTATATTGTATTTAAAGTAATGTTAGGAGTTTGTTACAGTTTTAAGGAGGATCACACTTAAAAAAACAGACTTACATGCAAATAGGTTGGAAAACCTGAGGGACCGACAGGAAGTCGAGCAAAACTCAGGAAGTCCTTCCAGACTCAGGTAATTCCAAAGTAAGACGCGAGAAGTTAACCAAACAGAAACATGGGGAAACTTCAGGGAACAGAACAAACTGAGACGCATCAGGGTTCGAACAGGTGATCACAGAGGCAGGAAGTAACCTGAGGGCAGGAAGTAAAACTACTGACACCTGGGGGAAGTAGCTACAAAATAAAACAGGAAGTAATGCAGGAAGTCCAGGAAGTGACACGGGGAACTGATCAGGACACGATTTGCAGAAAAGGCTGCAGGAAAATCTCCTGCTGTGACCGTGGCTGTTGATCCTGAGTCTACTTTAAAGATGCATACATACACCTGGAGTTCTGAGTTTTACTTTCAAACAATTACAACCCACTCAACACCAGACGTATTTCTGATATGTTGCAAGTTTCAAAAAAAGTTTTCCTCCAGTTTTTCCACTAAAAAGTGTCAAAATAGAAAAACAAATACGCAGGAACATCCATCTCTCGCTAAATCTTCCTGACGGCCAAAAACTTTACTGAAGTAGTTTTATTTATTGTTATGAATTTAAGTTCTTCAAACAAAAGTCACTGCTAATTCAGTCATGACGCTTTACAACGACAAGAAAGTCAAATCTCCGAGTCCAGCTGTTGTGCAGAGGTTTACTTTGTTCAGTTTTATTTAATCTGTTGGTGATGAACTCATTTTCCTTGTTTTTAAATGAAATACAAGTTGTTGTTTTTTTGCTCTCACATTGTGTGTTTATTCTAATTTGTCACTTTGCTGTGCAGCTGTATTCGAGCCCCTCTGCCGCCTCCTGCCAGGCCTCGTTTTGTGTAACTCATTTTTATTTTGCATACTGAACGAAGCAGCCAATGACTGATGCACCCCCACTTTACATTCACAACACCTGCTGCTGCCGGCTGTGTCGGAGCTTTTGGCTCTAAGACCCTGAGTCTAACGACAAATAAATATGGAAAAACTGAATGTGTAAACAATTTGGCTTTAATAAAAATCCTAATCGGTTTTCTGTTGTGAGGGAAAGGGTTTGGGTCGAGAGAGACGTGCACAATGTGTCACTGTCTCTCTCTGAACATCAGATTTTACAGTTTTTATACTTTTCTTGACCCTACTCAGATCTGAACAGTGACGTCTTTTAAACCTGGGCGTCATCCGACCTGAAGTTACAACCGTTAAAACCCTCTGAACCCTCTGAACGAGCTTATTGACATTAACGAACATTGGTCTTGTCCTCCCTCTATTCTTAACTAAATCATCAACAATTTGAAATACAACTCTACTCTTTTTATTTGTATTTTTAGAGGTGATACACACTTTCCAACATTTCCATCTCCAGCCTCCTAAAGCAAAGTGAGATGCTCGTGCTCGGTGCTTCATCCCCTTGAATATGAATGAAAGATCCTGGTGCAACCTGCAGACGGACTTGTTTACCAGAGGTCTCTGCACAGCGCAGACATGCTTTGTTTACTCGGCCGCCCGAGGCATTAACCTTCCACAGATCGACCTCCTCTTGCAGTGTAGAAGCTGGACTGTGTGTTTTTTAACCAGATGCACAGCAACATGACAACCAGCAGAGCTCCTCTACATAAAGACTTCCACTTTATGCGCAGCACAGAACTGGCTTTGTTTCATTATTGACTCCATCTCTTTTACTTATTGGCCACAAGATGAATAGTTATGATGTTATTGATGAAAAGGAGACGTTCACAGTCCTGCTCTCTACCTTTTTAAAACAGCCCCTCCACCAGATCACTGTGGGTATCATCAGATTCTGAACTTGGTGCATCAGAGGAGTGAGTGTGTGATGAAGTGCTGCACTTACATCTGTCTTGAAAAGTGGGCGAACCAGGGGAAGCACTGGAGCGGTTGAGGTTAGTGGAACAGACGGCAGCAGCAGCGTGCTGGGTTCGGGTGAAGTTGATGAAAACTCTGTGAAACCACTGAAGCAGTGGACGGCAACATGAGCTCCCTGGAGATTAAAAAGATTTGAACAGGCAAAAACACTTTGTAATGATTCAAATACTAGTAGAGATAATATTTTTATGCAATAAAACACAAATCTTTTTTCGTAAAACTTGTGAACTTATATAAATATAAAATACAATGTACCACCTTCATAATCTCCTGAAAAGTTTTGTCTCAATTAAGTTGCATTTCTTTTTGTTCTGGCTTTTTGAAAGTAAGTTGATTAATGTTCGAGTTTAGAACCAGAAGCAGCGAATCACAACGAACCAAAGATGTAAACAACATTTGTCTGTCACACGGATGTAACACTTGATTCTCGCGGCTCTGACTCTTTGACTAACTCATTGCATGACTAACTAACTTCCTCTCATCGTGACCGAACGTGTGACGGCTTTGCTCTGCTCTTACATTTCCCTCCAGACAGATGACAGCTGATTTCTCCTCCGTGGTTCTGACCTGGGCGAGCAGCGGGGGGGAGTGAGTGTTGTGTCCATTGCCGTTCTGTGGGCCCTTAGGCAGAGCTCGTCTTTTTGTTTTTTGGGCTCGGTGCTGTGGGGGTATTGACGGGGTTGTGAAGCGTGATATTGGGTTGCAGGTCTTCGCTCCAGGACGCCTCAGAGCCCTCACGATCTCGAAGCATCGCTGACCCGACTGCAGAGACTGACAGGAGCTGCTCAGCTGGAAGAAAAGGCCGCTGTGGGCTGTGACTCTCACCAGTTAGACACTGGGAGGACGGTAAACATGCTGTCACAACACAGATTAACAAAAATGGGGCACAAGTACTTACCCAACCACACACACAGAACTCTAAATCATGAAATAAGTCAACTTGCCAAAAGAAGTTTTAGATTTAGTGTCAAATTATAATTAAAATACTTCATGCAAACCAATTCATAACTAGAACATTACTTCAAAATGTAAAAACATGATTGAATTTACCTGTCAGGTCCCAAAAGGCTTGGTTCGGGTCTTCAGTCGTCTTCAGTCGTCCAGGTATCAGTTCATTATTCCTTTCTAATATGTTGAGTTGTATTTTATATTTAAATTTTGAATCTTTATAAACAACAGAATACATTGTAAACTGATAATATGCTGCATAGATATTCTATCATTGGAGTTCAAACAACGACAACATTACAAAGACTGATTTGAACTTTTCAAATCAGTTTTCTCCCTGATGTGTGTTTGCACAAATCAAAACCGAGAGAAAAATGTGCAGAAAAAAAATATCTTTTGATAAACATGAGATCGATTTTTCTGTTTTCTCGCCGCAGCGACTGACTCACTTTGCATTTTAAAGCCATTTTGAATCAGATTTTTCAAACAGTGGAACAAACTTTGAGACGTCTCTTCAGTTTTCATGTGTTTATTCCAGCTGCATCTCAAACACTCTGCTGTGGTGTTTCAGTGCCGCAGGTCGGTTCCATATTCTGAATATGAATCACTCTCTCTGTTACCAACATTTCAGTTGATGTGTAAATCAGTCGGAGCCGTGACCTCTGACCTCTGCAGCCGCTTTATTCTGCGTGTAATCATTCTATGAATTTGACCCCTCACAGATTTCTCTCTTTCTTCCCTCGTCGTCAGGTGCAGCCGTCGCATAAATATCCCCCCCCGTCGCTGACTGTGTTTCCATTTCTCTGTGCGCGCTGCACTTTATTTACGAAGGCTGTAAAAATCCCTCTGTGCGGTTGCTCTGCAGTTTTCTCCAAACATCGTGTATCTCCGGACGCTGCGATCAGGAACAGGGGGGATTTATGAACGGAGGCAGCGATAACCTCTCACCATCCATATCCCGGCTAACGACTGTCTCCCTCCGTCTGTCTCCCTCCGTCCTCGTCACGTTCTCCGTCTCTTGGTTGTTTCCCCGTCGTCCTGCTTGTCTGTCACTGCCAACTTCTGTTTCCCCCCCCCCCGCCCGTCTCCCGCTGACAAGAGAAGCGCTGACCTCGGCAAACTGATTTCCTTCTTTCCTGAGGTTTAAATTAGAGCTGAGCTTTTTTCTTAAACCGAATAAATTGGGTTTTGTAGCAAACAAACATAATTCTCATTCAGTTTTATAGTTAGTTATGTTGTAAAGGCAAATATGACTTAAATGAATGAAAATAAATGATCTAATATTCATTTTTTTGTTCATGTTCACATTGCTTTTATATATTTTTGAAAGTAATCAATAAGGGGAAGCGGGGAATCGGGCCATTGATCCAATCAGAGCAGAGAGGTATCATTAGACCCCGCCTCCTGCAGCGGCTGCACCTGAAATGGATTCAGAACATGAGACACATGTTTTCAGTGAATATAAATATATACAAGGGATTCAGGGATAATTTGACACGTGAAACTTGAAGAACACAATCATTTCCAAATACAGAGTTTCAAAAAGTCCCAACTGCAGAAATTCAGACTTCTCTCGCAGAAAATCTGAGAAGAGATGAAAACTGAAAACAAGTCGTCAAATATATATCATCATAATATGGTTTGTATTCAAATCCTCTGGCAGGAGGACGACATGTCTTTCCGTCTCTTTGTCTCATTTCCTAAAGAATACATTTAAATCCCATGTAAGACAGTTACACTGACGCTGTCCTCCTCCAAACCCTCACAGGCTCTGGATCCGTCCTCTGCAACGAGATCCATCTCAATCACCGTGGCTGTGCACGTTTAATCACCAGGCTGCTTCACATACCTGCTGCTGGCAGTTTATTGTGGTAAACCAGCCGAGTGTGGAGGTGACAAATTAATGCAGAGCCTAACAACTGTAGAGGACGGTAATGGAGCTCTTTGTGCATCAGCGGCTCCGGGTTCACGGGGTTAATGGCGTATTACTCGTGCTGGCTGCGGAGGGCTGAGAGCAGCGCAGACAGGAGGGGAGGAAGTAATGAAGAGCTGGAGAGAACGGAGGAGAAGTTTGAAGAGCAGAAGAGAAGAAATTATTCTACTTTTTTGTGCAACTTTATTTTAAAACCTTAAACAGAAGCTTCAGAAGGAGTTTGATGGTTGTTGGTTGAAACGTCTGCTCCTGCTCAGTGTAGCGTTGGTGAGCGAGAACCTTCTCCGATATGAGAAGTGTGGAACTGACTGATAGACGCTGAACATGATTGAGCAAGTTGAAGAGTGAAGCTGTAGATCAGTTAAAAAGACTTAGACGCCATTAAAAATCTGTGTTTATCTCCAAATCTCAGCCTAAAAAACTTTTAAATTAAGAAGAATTCAACAAAGCATTCACTCGTCTCACATGATGGATGGAAAGCGACAGATCAAACAAATCACTCACTTTGTTTTTCCTCCCTCTGTGTTATTCAGACATTAATAGTCTATAAATGAGAAGTCCCTGCACGATGCAGCTAAGTGAATACATTAGTATTTGAATGACAATGACGTTAATTAGCTTTCCAGTTTTTGGAGGAACTTGGGAGAAGCCGCCCGCAGCCTCACGCTGCAGCGCACCGACTCCTCGTTATTCACATTCATCATATTATCACTTAACCACATCGAGGGAAACAGTTTGCGTTTCGTCACAATCAGCGAGTATCGGCAGAGCTGTTAGCGGCATCGATGCTAACGCTGCTGATCCTCCGCTGCTGCACCTGAAGGCCGGGACACGTCTTTGTGTTGGTCAGGTTAGGAAAACACTTAAATACAAGATACAGCGAAGAGAGATGGACAAACTGTGTCTCTCACACACATGAACACACACATCATATTCAGTGTTACATGCTTTACATATGAGAAATGAGCGAGGGACGCAGCCATCAGCAGCCGCCATAATTAGATTCTGTTCGGATTCTCCAAAGGATAAGGAAAGGAGCTTCGATGCTTCCTCACTTATCTCCTTTAGCATAGGAACCATCGGACCATCCTTTATGAAAGGAAAGGAGGTGAAACATCCAAAGCGACGCAATCATAGTTGCACCTGTAAAATATATAAAAAACCGAACAGCTGTTTTATTCTCCCGACAGGATCCAGAACTGATGTGCGTCAGTGATCGACTGATTTCTTCTCTGTCACATCTGTTCACTTTAAAACAAGCTGATTGAATTTCTTCCTGTTTGATTTATTGAAATTTCCAATTAAATCTGTTCTGTAACCGATTATAACGTTTTGCCTTCGTATGAAGTGAAAACACATTTTCTCAAAATATGTTTCAGACTGGAAAACCCAGAGTGTAATTGGAGTCAGATTTCTCCTTTCCTAACTCCTTATGGCTTCTCCTTCACATCCTTCCTTGACCTTATGATGTATCAGGGTCGAGGAAATGTGGTTAGGAAAGGAGATTGTTTGAACTTCGTCAGTTTCGCTCCTGCGTGTATGAACGTTATCTTCCGATGGGTTTTTCCTCGTTTAATGTCATGAATCTACTGAAACTAAACAATGAGGGAACTAAGATTAGTTGGATTAAACTGTTAACGTCATCTGTGACAGTAAAACTGATAATCCTGGATTAAAATGTAGCGACAGATTAATACGTCTCACAGGGCGACTACACAAAGATTAATTTCACAGTTTCAGTTTGTTTCCTTTCTCCAGAAGAAAGAATAAAAAATAAGAAACCCAGTAATCCACAGGCAGAGAAGCGATTTAAACACCACCGCACTCAATTAGTGTGACTGTGTGCGACTGTGCGCCAGCGCTTCACTTGACATTGTCTTTCCGAAGCGTCGCTGTTGCACTGAAGGTCGCCGTGCACGCGCACAATTTCTTTCCTCTGTGCTGAAATTAATTTCAGCCGCCCGACTCTATCTGTGTCTCCCTGTGTCTGTTCGGAGGAGGAAGAGGATAAATCAGATAACTTAACTCTTCCCTCTGTCTGCCGGGGCTCAGAGGTCTGCACAAGACGAGCCGGAATAAAAAAACTTTATTTTTGCTGAAGTGAGAAAATGACACGTTTTATTGCCGTGCCATTTTCTGTGACCTGTAAACTAAAGTGCTGCGCCACAGTCTGAGTGGTGGGAGTGTTTTGTTAATTAGTTTTCGGTGTTAGGATCCAGCTTGTGGTCCGAAAACTGAGATAGACTTAGAAAGTACAGGCAAAGGACATTTTCTGTCCATAAACTTAACGAATAATAATAAAAATAATAATAGCTTGAATTTATAGAGCGCCTTTCAAGAAACCCAAGGACCCTTTACATACGTCTGTGGGGACAGAATAAGATCTGAGTCATAGCTGCGGGAAATACTTGAAATCATTTCTTTACATATATATAATGTGATGTTTTTAATCATTTTGATTTTAATGTATTAGAATTTAAGGAGACTGTTGCACCATCATGTTGATTCAATAAATTGTGTGTTTGATGTGTATATTTATGTTTAAGTTTAGTTTTATTTAAGGATTTTTCATTGATTAACAACCTTTTCTCAGACTTTTAACTCAAGTTCTTGGCAGAAGCGGCAAAGACGTTTTAACAACCGGCTCGGGGTGTTGGATGTGTCCTTGAAAGTTATATTTTGGAAGCTTTGAGGTGGTGGATTCGGACCTTGAAGTTTGAGGTTCAACTCTGGAAGACTCCGCTCTTTGGTGTCTGACCAAAGGGCCCGAGAGCGGTGGAGAACGGTTCCGAAGCCGGAAACCGTGGGTTCGATCCTCGGTGAAAAGTCCAGCCCAGTGTCAAAGTGTGTTCGCCACAGAAAGTTCCTTTCGGGTTCCATCTTTACCAGAAAAGAGACCTTATGAAGAAACAACCTGTATTTCCTTCTATGATTCCTTCACATCTTTTAACTTTTCTTCCAAAAACCAACATGTACTGGAAACGTTAAAGAAGAGGAAAGTGTTAAATCATCAACAGACTAAAAATAGGTCCTTCTTGTCCAGTTAATGATGATGAAGGAGTGTCGACTCGGTCCAGGCCGGGCAGCGAGCAGCCAGTCAGATGTCGCCCTGTCCCTTTGTCAATGTGTCATTCGGTGTATTTCAGTTTGACGCCTGTAAGCTCTGATAAGGGGAAATGGAAAAAGGGACAGTTGGATCTGCTCCAGGCTTTTAAAAATGATTTTTTTCCCCCTCGTCGTCCTTCACATTGGAAGGTCTCACACACTCTCAGAACATTTCTGGCTCTTCAATACTTCACACTGGTGTTTTGGATGTTTACACCGATTATCTACGAATCACGAATACTGTGCACAACAGTTTTTGTTGATATCATCCGTCCGTTATCGATACTGGTTGTCTTACGTAAAATATCTCTTTAACTGGACTGATCCTGGATTATGCAGAAGGCTTGAACAAATCCAACGCACTAAATAACAAAAATATTCTTTAATAACTCTTGTGATAGAATAGCTTCACATATAAAAATGATGGATGCATGTAAATTAGGTTTCTTGGATTTCCTCTGACTTGCGATCAGAAAAAAGTACATTTTCCTCAAAGCCTTATTTTTCTGTTGTTGCTTTCGAAGTTGATCTGCTCCTCGCTGCCACTTGGCTCCTTTGATGACTGACGAAACACAAACCGTGTCATTTTGGCTGCGCTGCACAATCAGAGCCGATCCAACAGCTTTGATTACATTTTTAAAAAAACGAAAATTACAGTTTGTGTCAGACGGACCGAGGAGTTTGGCCTCGTTGTGAATCAGCTTCTTTTGTTTGCTCAAAGGAATCTGTGATTAAGTTTACCTGTCATCACACACACACACGCACACACACACACACACACACACACACACACACACACACACACACACACACACACGGTTGACCAATCAGTAGTCAGAGCAGCAAGCTGTGCTGCTCCGTTAGTGGACGATGAAATGGAAGGTAACTGATTCATATCATGAAATATGGCAAAGCAAGAGAGAACTAAAAACTACAGCTTTTATTTTTTTTGTCATGAATAACAATTGCTAGGTCTCTGCAGTAGAATCTGTTCTCGATGAGCGACTCCTGGTTGAATCTGCATCTGTTTGAGAAAGTTCTGCTAACTTGTGTTTGTCGGATTCAAGTTTCCACCCTTCACGGGGAGTTGATTTAGAGCAGGCAGTGAAATTAGGGCACAACAGTAAAAAGAGGACTCTAATAAAATGTGTTTTTATTCCTTCGTTCAGACCAAAGAGCAGCAAATGTAATCACTAATCTTTAAACATTTATAAACTGAAAATTCCAACTGGACGCGGCTTCATATTTGCCTCAATTTAACTTTGAGAAACAAAGTAATAAAGTTGGAAGGATGGAAAACAACATTTTACTCACACTCATAAAAAGTTACTCTTGGTAAAAGTTTGCTAAACCCGAAAATTTAAGAGATTTAAAGTTTATTATACTAATTCAAAAATCTGTGTTGCTCAAAGGCACTTCAGCAGCGTGTGTGTTTCCCAACGAGGCTGGAGACAAACCTCCCCCCGCCCCGCCTCGCCCCGCCTGTCCTCTGCAGGACTACAGCTGAATCTGGTCGACTTTCACGTTTGATTTTCCTGCTGCTGAATAAATCACTGGCTCTCCCCCGTGCACGCTGCAGGACTTTCATCATCCCTCAGATCTGCAGGAGATTCAAAGCTCTTTCACACAGATCAAGTCCAGAATAAAGATAAAAGGTGATAAAGGTTTTCGAGGAAGCCCTGCCTCACTGTCATCTCTTCGGGCCATGTGTTCTCTTTATTACCGCATTCTTACGAGGGGTAGAAATCACAAACATTAAAGATATAAAACGTAAAACAATTCTTTATTAAAATTTCAAAAAAACGTACATTAGCACCCAAACATTTCTCCAACCTCTATATTTTTTACAATTACAATTAGGACTGAATTTAACAATGAAACCATGATGACTTGTGGGTAAAATTATTGACGTGACTGAGAAATTGACGTCTATGGAGCCACAGATTTACAGTCTATGGTTCAGCTGCATTAATAAGAAGTGGACAGACTCTGCTGGAAGTAATATAATTAACAGTTTGCTTTAAAACAAAAAGGCATAAAACTGCAAAAAAAACACAGTAAATCTTATAAATAAAGCCAAAGACTTTACTGTGGGACCATGATAAATATCCGTATCAGCATTCTTTATGATAATATCAGCATGTGAGGAGCAGCCGGCTGCCTGCTCCTCTCTGACTCCTGCAGATCTCGTGCAGTTTAATTAATGACTTGATAAGTGCTGAGGTGTTTCAGGGGAGCGCAGGCATGGAGCTCCACTGGCTGGGGAGGGAGGAGCAGGATTTCTCTCCACCTGCTTCTCCATATGCTCGCATCTTGTTGTGTTTTTTCCCGCTTTGTATTTGTCCTGCTTTTCCATCTGGTTTACACACACACACACACGAACACACACACACACACAAACCAGTAGCTTGGCAGACACTTGACCGTGGGGGCTTGTGGGTAGAGGAGTGTGTTAGTGTTGTTTCATCCCTCTAAGAAGCAGCAGCGGTTCCACTCGTATCGGGACGTTTGTCAACCGGCGTCTCCGTGATACGATCTGTGAGTCGGCAGCTCGGCGCCGTCAGAGCAACACACACGGTTGTGTTGCTCTGAATCTGTTGTATCAGATCTCGTCAGTGAGCAGGTGAAGAGCGATGAAGAGGAGCAGCGTTTGGCTTTTCACTGTTGGATTTATATCTCCTGCTGTTGGTCGACAGTGACTTTGAGCTCACTCTTTAAATCTTTTGTTTACAAGCACGATACCTGTGCGTACAGATCAAAGATTGTATATAATGACACGAGGCTGGCTGCGGTACATTCTCCATGTTAGTGGACGGGACATTGACCAAAGATAAGATGAGATTTATTGATCTCACGTTGGGGAAATTCACTTGTTACAGCAGCAGATAGTGAAAACGAGGTAGACAAGAGAACATGTGAAAGTAAAAATAGAATAAAACAGGCAATAAATCAAATCTACACATTTCAACCTCCCTGTGCAGGAGAAGGGAAACTGCAACACTAACAGATGCAAAATAAATACAAGAAGAAAAGATAATTCTTCAGGTCAGGTTCTTATAGTTCTTGGATTTGCATCTGCATCCTTGAATCAGCCGCCCACAGGGAGACGCTCTTTCTAGTTCTGCCTCCGTTTTCTCATTAAGTTCAATATTTCCTCTTCTTCATCACGTGCACACGGACACAGTCTCACTCTGTGTTTTCAGTTTAGCAGGTTGAGGGTTAAAAACCACGAGTCATTTGGGTTTGTGCCTCCGTGTGAAGAGCAGACATCTGTTCGGGAGGAGAACTTATCATTTTTAAACTTCAGGGTTCTGCACTAATAAACAAAACAAAACAATAAAAGATATGAGGTGACATTTTGTGAGCTTTAGACATGCTTGTGAGTTCATTTAATTTTTCTGATATAGTGACTGCAGGCTCAAGGAAAGGATGCAGGCTTCTATATTAAAACTTTTTTATTTGATATTTTTTCCTATATAGATTTACAGCACTTTGTTATATTACAAATGATTGTTTTGGGCAAAAAATCTATAAACTCTCTCAGAATACAGAACTTAATTCAGTGAGCAGAATCAAAATCTAGGCCTGACTCTCGTCTTCAGACACAATCAATATAATTTAGTTCACGTTGCAGCAACATAACCTTCAAAACATTCACACCTACTTGAATTTCAGAGGCATTTCACTAAATCTTGGATAAAACTTTTGATATGAAGCTGCTGCCGACTGAGGTGTACAGATGTGAATAGAGAACTTCTGCAGCCTGAGAACTCCTGGTTACTGAACCTTAAAACCGTCGCGTGTATTATTCAGAATTTAAGCAGCACAGCGGCTTCATTAGTTGCAATTAATTTCCCTAATTACACTTTTTAACAGGCCCTCCATTATTGCACCATGTATTTTACAGCGGTGCCAGGTTTTATCTCGTTCTAATCATCTCGCCCTCAGCCTCAACGCTTACTCTATAAAAGGTTATTGTGATTTGGGTCGTTGGAAACATTCGGGAAGGGGGGGGGGGGGGGGGGGCGTTAGTAAGTAATTATGAATTCTTTATTCTGAGCAGCTTAAAGTCACAAAGGCATGAAGCAGCCCTGTCCTCTGCACTGAGTCTGAACCGTCTGAATGGAAGCTGCTCAGTGCCGAGGACCTTTCTGTTTTAATCTAACCCTCGTGATGAAGGTGCAGTTTATTCAAAAGGCTTTGAGGCTCAGAGGAGCAGGAGCTGAGACTCACTAAAATGAGGTGTTCATCCTTTTATGTGACGAAGAACACTGTGCCCAGATAACATCTGGATGTGGGCCACTTCAGGCAATGATGGGGCACCTCTGGGCTTCTTATGGCCCGAGCTACCTAAAGCCTGAAGTGGCACATTGTTAAATAGTGACTATGGCCCAAATAGGACAAAACTAATTCGGGCCACCTTTGGCTTACATGTGGCCCAGATCTGGCACATCTGGCTGTCCTGCCACGTCAAAATGTAATTAATGAAACTTTGGGTGAAGGAAAAATTGGGAGAATTTGGAGAAAATCATACATATAGTACATATATACACTAAAATCAAGACATATTTTTGCATAACTAATCTTTTCAAATTAGATAAATTAAATTAAGGGAGATCTGCCTGTAATAAACACAGCATTGCCTCAGTCTGTTTGGCAGCAACATTTCTAAACTAATCCTAAAACAGTTTCACTTCTCGCTGCAGCCCTGGAGCCGGTAACAAGCCGCACATGGCTCAGACAGATTTTCCCGGCCTGATTAGGCAGCTCGCCGGTGATTGGTGCTGTTGATTGTGACTGATCCTGGTGGCTGTGATTGCCAGGACCTGTTGTGTTTGCAGAGACGTTAGAGAACACACGTCCTTGTGACCCAAATTAACTCTGCACAAGCCTCAGAGCACGAGTGAGAGGATGTACGACTGAAACCTGCTGAATTAACAAGGGACCAGGACATGGAGGTGAGGAGTGTGCACGAGACATGCAGCGTACGTGGGAACGAGGAATGACATCCCCACTGAATAGGAAGCAGCTGGCAGCCGGGTGCTCAAACACAGATTGAGCTGCTGCATGGGAGCATCACTGAGCAGGATGGAGATACCGAGCTCAACCTGGTGGAGCGGAGCAGTGACACCAGGAACACAACTGGAAATAACACTGGAAACCAAGTCTATGGAACAAGTCACCATCAAGTGTGACATACAAGGAGATTCACTGACCCCTGGAGTCGTAAGTTGACCTCAGGAGGAGATGCAACAAACAGCGGGTTCGACTCCAGGTCCTGAAACTGTACGAGCAACAGAAAGAGGGAGGCTGAGGATCAATGAGAGTCGGAGCCACAATCCAGGATGAAACGAGGAGGAGCATCTCTCAGGAAGATGGTCCCAGGGGAGGAACCACTGCATGGGAGCGTGCCTCAGGCAGCAGAAGAGGAGATGATGACGAACATGGAGAAACAAGGTCCTCCATGGGTTGTATCATCAGCAGGGGCCGACCTATCAGAGGTCATGACCATGGCAGAACTAGACCAGGCCCTGAACACCACATCATGGTCTACCTCAACAGACAGGACCCAGGACGAAGGTTGTGCAAAGACGCCTCGGAGACAGTCCAGCACAGAGTTGCAGGGTGTGAGATGCATGCTGGGTAATACTTGACGTCTGTATGCTAATCTGCTCTAATAACCAATTAGCATTTGTCCTTGGTGGAGACTGGTGAACCCTCCGTGGAGTCTGTTGCTTACGGAGTGGGAGGATTAGTATCTGCCATCAGGTGCTGTAAACACACACACACACACACACACACACACACACACACACACACACACACACACACACACACACACACACACACACACACACACGATGATTCTTATTCCACACTGTTAAAAGTGTTATTCTATAAATCAGGAAATATCTTTAAAATGTTAATTTCCAACTTAATTTACCCGATCTTAACAAAATGTGGACAACATTTAACAGGCAAATAGATTAATAAGTGCTTCCTGTTTTAAATAAATGAATTGTTTACCTCCAAACATCCTATTTGTGCCGTTTAATTGAAATATAAAAACCTCCTCTGGTGACGGAGAAAGAAAATGACAACCTGGTGGATCGTTCCCTGTTTCTTCATAATGCATCTGTCAGATCCTCCTCTCCTCTAATCAGTTCTCCTGCTTTCCTCAGTCGCTGCTCGTGTCACTAATGAGACGCTTCTGTACCTGTCGTGTCGTCCTGTCAGCTCCCACGTCTGCAGCAGAGGAGTCTCTGATGTAGCCGTTAAGCGAGTAACTGTCCCCCGCTGAAGGCTTCCTGTGATGGATTTAATGGCGTGAAGCTGGAGTCTCGTCCTCTTGTTTGGCCTGTAGGGGGAAAGTCTGCTGCTCTGGCCACTGAATGATCAATCTAATGTCCTTCGATCAGCGGATTGGCCTTTCTGGATAAATCTCATTAACTCCGGAACAAAGCATTCCCGCATCACTCATCAAGACAAAATGTCACGGTAAATTGGCCCCTTTGCTCCGTGTGCACTGAGAATTCATATGAGCCCATGAAACCAACGACTCGACTTCTGATCACCTGAACTTTACCTGCTCCTGCAAGATGTCCTCGTTAAAGGACAAGTCCCGGGTGACGTGTTACATCACACATGTCGCTGAGGAACAAACAGGAAGAGAGCGGCTGTCGAATGGATCTGAATGAGATCGATTCAAGATCCAATTGAAGATTCACTTTATCGTCAATCAGACACAGGACAAGGGCACAAAGAGAGAAATGATGTTGCAACCAGCTCACACGTTAAATGTAGAATTGATGGGTAAGAGAAAACATAGTGGTTATTTGTGTATGTTGAATAAATATATACATTAAGATATTGCACACAACTAGATGGAATTACACACATTGAATAAATAAGATGTAAATATAAATTATTGCATGGATGAAACTGCACAAACTAATAATTAAATATTGATAAATACAACATATATGCTGTATTGTAAAGTACTGTAAACAGAGTATACTGAGAGTATGTAATGTACTATGAACAGAGAATATATAGAAAATCATCTGAGGGATGTTTATCAGATGTGAAGGAGGAGGACACAGGAAGTCGAGCATTTTGCAGGTTTGTTGTTTTCAAACTTTGGTGGAAAAAGACACACAGAAAGTACAGAACTTGGCTGATGTACTATCAGAGTGAAGTCGCTGTGTGTTCATCCTCCGTGTGTTTTCGCTTTTGCTCTTGAAAACGAGTCTTCAGAGCCTTCACCTTCAGGGAGGGAGGGAAAACTTCAAAGATAGAAACCATGAAGTAACTTCGAAGCATCTGGGATGGTGAGAGAGAAAAGTGAGGAGGAAAACTGCAAAAACCTACAAAACTGAGAATCAATATCAGAGAGTTCACTGGATGTTCTGTTGTATTCGGGCCACGAGGCTTTTGTGCGTCTGCAGCCGAGTCTGTGCCAACAGGAACAATACAAACTGAAAGGCTCCCTGCCTCCTCACAGGTGGTGCAAATGAAAGTGTTGACATAATGTTGCACGAAGCTCATAAACAGAAAAAATGGGCCGTTTATTTCCCGGCTAAACAGCCGCGTGACCGCCTGTGACATTTCCAAGCAAATGTCATTTTAGCACTCAGAGGAGAGGGAGGTGAGAATTTAATTTATAAGTCGTTTATTGACCTGCAGCTCTCGAACAAAAGACAATAGCTGAGGTGAGAGAAATAGTTGATGATCCAAAGGTCGGGGGTGTGACACTGGAGTGAAGGTGAATGAGGATGTAAAGAAACTGATTGTTCACTAAAGGGTTCGTAGAGGACGGGTCTGGAAAGTGAAGCTAATGCGGAAGTGTCTGAAACCTAAATAATTTGTTGCATTCTATCCTGAACAAAGCCAGTTTTCTGTTTAGAAGCGAAACAGCAGGGAAGAGAATCCAGTTCTTCACCATTTGATAAATGCTGTGGCTCAAAAATCAGATCACGGAAAGTTCAATCTTTTTCTGCTTTCATGTTTCCTGGACTCAGAGTGTTTCTGTCTGACTCCTCCAGCAGTCGGCTCTTCAAAGTGTCCGTCTGTGACAGAATCGTAAAAATGAAAGTTCATACTAAGTACACAGGTCTTTGTGTGTTTATTCCACCCAGAAAACATTAGTTTCTGCTGCCGGAGACATACGACACTTCACTCATTGTGTTCAAGTCAATTTCGAGGAAAAATCCTAGTCAAGAAATCAGCAAATACATGAGAAAAGAGATTATCAGTGGAACTTTCCCATTATCTTGTCTGTGCAGGGGGAGTCCCCGCTGATGAACAGCCTGGACGTTAATCGAGGCAGGAAGAGTCCGGTGCATTCAGAGCAGAGCTTCCCCCTGAACACAGGTGGAATAAATAACACAAAATGGTCGACCCTTTGTTCTAATGGCGACCATAAATAGGACAAAAGCGTCCATAAACACAGAGCAGCGCTCGGCGGAGCAGAACAGCTTCCCGGGGGGTTTGATTCTGCTGCTGTGCTCCTCCTCCTCCTCCTGCAGCTCCTGCTCCAGCCTGGTTTGAATTGCTTTCCCATTATCGGCTGCAGAGAGGCCGCTCAGCTGGCAACACCTGCAGTCACTCAGACCAATCGTAATGGAGATCTCACTCCCAGACAGAACAATCTCTCCAATCACCAGTCGGGCAGCGAACGCCAACTGAAAACAGGACATTGTTAGGAGTTAATATCGAGTAACACACATAAACAGCTGCACTTTTACACAACGGACTGAAGCTCCATTGATTTCCTGTTGCAGGGATTTCTTTAAATCGTCCCGTGATGTGGTGAAAGAGTTTTGAATCGTTCAAATTCAAATGAAAAGTTTAAATTTGAAGCATAAGTGAGAGTGAAATTCACAAGACTCAAAAGATCTCTTGCGGCCGTGTTGTAAATGTGAAAGAAACATAATTTAGACGCCTGCAGTTTATGAGCAAGTCGTAAAAAATTACAAGTCTCTCCTCAAAAAGTTCCACCATCGTTTTTGATCGTGATTTCTGGAGGTGCTGTTCTGTTTTGTCCTTTTCCGTAAGAAGACGCACACTAATACAGACGAAATGAACACAGAGTATTCTCTGTCTGTTCCTCTGAGGTTCAGCAGTAATGAGTAAGTATCTGATAGTAAATTAACGGCAGAATATTGCATCTCAACAAGGCTCTTTTATGGGATCGATCGGAGAGTCTCTGCACCGAGGTTTGACGAATGGAATCATTCTAGAACGATAAATTCGAAAAACTCCATTTAACACGGACTGAAATCCAATAGATGAGAAGAATCACTGGGACCACTGGTGTGTGACAGAGTGGAGACGTCAACCTTAAAAAAAAAAGTATTTTACATTTCATTATTAATAATTCATGTTAATTTAACATTTAACAGTTTGAATTTCAATAAAAAAAGTAATGAGAGTCAGTCTGGGTCAGTGCAGCTTCGGTGTTCGACCCATCACAGAGACGAGGTCATATCGTATTCTGAGTGTTCTGCATCTTTGTGAGAACCAATAGAGCGAAACCCAAAGGAGAGTGTGTCTCTGTAAAATCAATCAGGACTGTGTGAACACACTGATGTCTCAAAAATCACAAAAACATAGTTCATATCTAACCTTATTACCTTTTCATGTAGTATTGAGTTGTGAAGAGTGTCCAGTTTCCAAAGTTGGCACCGAAACTCTTTCTCGTTCTGTCTCTGATTCGCTGGTCAGATATTTATTTGATCCATAAATCTACAAACTTTGCCAAC